>NW_011126626.1:0-710 GCF_000146605.3 Meleagris gallopavo
AAAGGGGTATTTTTGGTTAAAAACAGGTATTGGTGGGAGAAAAAGGGGTATTTAGGTATAAAAACAGGTATTTGTGTGAGAAAAAGTGGTATTTTCAGTTAAAAACAGGTATTTCTTGGAGAAAAAGGGGTATTTTCATTTAAAAACAGGTATTTCTTGGAGAAAAAGGGGTATGTTCAGTGAAAAACAGGTATTTGTGAGAGAAAACGGGGTATTTTCGTGTAAAAACAGGAATTTGTGGAAGAAAAAGGGGTATTTTTGTGTAAAAACCGGTATTTGTTGGAGAAAAAGGGTTATTTTCGTGTAAAATCAGGTATTTGTGTGAGAAAAAGGGGTATGTTCGGTGTAAAAACAGGTATTTGTGGGAGAAAAAGGGGTATTTTCGTGTAAAAACAGGTATTTGTGGTAGAAATAGTGGTATTTCAGTGTAAAAACAGGTATTTGTGTGAGAAAAAGGGTATTTTCGTGTAAAAACAGGTATTTGTGGTAGAAAAAGGGGCATTTTCATGTAAAAACAGGTATTGGTGGGAGAAAAAGGGGTATTTTCGTGTAAAAAGGGGTATTTCGAGAAAAAAGCCTTATTAATGAGTAAACACTGTTATTTGTGGGAGAAAAAAAGGGGTATTTTCGTGTAAAAAGGGGTATTTGTGGGAGAAAATGGTGTATTTTTGTGTAAAAACAGGTATTTGTTGGAGAAAAAGTGGTATTTT
>NW_011126627.1:0-343 GCF_000146605.3 Meleagris gallopavo
AAAGTGGGACCTAAAATGGGATCCCAACATGGGACCCAAAATGGGACCCAAAATGGGACCCAAATGGGATCAAAGAACTCCAAATTAAGACCCAAAATGGAGTCCAAAATGGGACCTAAAATGGGACCCAAAATGGGGTCAAAGAATCCCAAATGAAGACCCAAAGTGGGACCCAAAATGGGGTCAAAGAACCCCAAATGAAGACCCAAAGTGGGATCCCAAAATGGGATCAAAGAACCCCAAATGAAGACCCAAAGTGGGACCCAAAATGGGATCAAAGAACCCCAAATGAAGACCCAAAGTGGGACCCAAATTGGGACCCAAAATGGGACCAAAGAACCCC
>NW_011126628.1:0-1450 GCF_000146605.3 Meleagris gallopavo
TCCTTAGATTTCACCTCCATTTTCCCTTGTTCTTTCCTTTAGGTATTGAAAGGCTGTTACCAGGTTCCCTTGGAGCCTTCACTTCTCCAGGAGGCTGAACAGCCCAGCTCTCCTTGCTTACAGGAGAGGGGTTCCATCCTTGGGTTCGTGTTTGTGGCTGTACTCTGGATGCACTCGCACAGCTCCATGTCTCCCTGCACTGAGGACTCCACATCTGGACGCAGCACTGCAGGTGAGGCCTCACCAGCGCAGAGCAGAGGGATGGGGATCTCCTCCCTTCGCCCGCTGACTGCGCATCTTTGGATGTGTCAACCGTTTACGGGCTGGTTCGGCCCGGTTCCGTGACTAGAAGTTCCGAGGGATCTGCGGATCCGTGCCCCTGGAAATAAAGAATATAGGGGACCCCGAAATAATTGAAAACAGTGGCAACAATCTGAGGTAAAACAAAGTAATTTACTAAATATGGTATCAACAGAATTGTATAGGGAGAGAGAATGTGAAATTGATGGTGGATCGGCCTTACCATAACGCTGAGATGAGAAGCGCGGGCAGAGAAGCGCGGGCAGAGAAGCGCAGGCAGAGAAGCGCAGGCAGAGAAGCGCAGGCAGAGAAGCGCAGGCAGAGAAGCGAGCATCAGGTGACCTTGCCGGGAGTTCTCTCTCCTCGCTGACCGCAAAGCCCCCTGGGGAAACGTAGCTCTTCTTCTCCTCTGGACAGGCACCCGGAACTTGAGCATCAGCCGTCAAACCCCCAGTGCATTGCATGATATTATGATGTGGAATACTGATTTTGAAAAATCATGAAACCATGACATTCCACCCCTTATTCCACATCACTATGTCATGCTTAATATATACAAACAAAATATAAACACACGCACAAGGAATTACTGACTGCACTCCCTCAACATCAAGTTCCCTTGCGGTACACATTGAACATCCCCGTTTTCCTGCATCACCCACCAAGTGGACCCAGGTCCTTGGGCAAAAACAGTTCCACTAAGAGGTTTGTCCTTCTCAGAGGCTGGAATAACCCAAACTGCCTTTCCCAACATATTCTTTACATGTATAACAGGGACTTTTATCTCCCTCTACGGTATGTAGGGAGCTGGACTGGGTTGGACCACCACGATTGATAGATCCTCTGGTATTGACTAACCAGGTGGCTTCTGCCAAATGCTTCTCCCAGTGTTTAAATGTACCGCCTCCCATTGCTTTCAGCATAGTTTTTAACAACCCATTGTATCGTTCAATCTTACCTGAGGCTGGTGCATGGTAGGGAATATGGTAAATCCACTCAATACCATGACCTTTAGCCCAGGTATCTACAAGAGAATTTTTAAAATGAGTCCCATTATCTGACTCAATTCTTTCTGGGGTACCATGTCGCCACAGGACTTGTATCTCAAGACCTAATATGGTATTTCGGGCGGTAGCGTGGGGTACTGCAT
>NW_011126629.1:0-1848 GCF_000146605.3 Meleagris gallopavo
CCACTCCCTCCACGTCTGCCCTTATCTCACTGCCCTCGCATCGGGGGGTTCCGCCCCCCCCCCCGCGCTGTGCGTTTTTGAGGCGTTGGACTCCCCTCCCCCCCCCCCCCGTAGGACAGCCGCGTGCCCCCCTGGTCGTGGGGCTGAGCCGCTCCTGCCGCTTTCTCTTCCCTCCCGTCCCCGCAGTTTTGCTCGGCTCTCCCTCCGCACCGCTTCCCTCTGCCGCCGACGCGGGCGCTCTGCCCTCCCGCATCTCGGTGAGGAGGAGCGCCGTGCGGGAGCGGCTCGACCCCTCCGTCCCCGCGGAGCGCCTTGAGGCGGACCTTTCTCGGCACGGCCCCGGTGCCGCCCGCGGGTTCCTTTGCTTCTAAATCGGGATCCGGCGCCGCCGGTGGGAAGGACCCTTCAGCTCCGCGTGGGTGGGAAGGAGGTCGCCGCATCCTCGGTGCGTGTGGGGGAGGACGGCCGGCCCGGCTCTCCTGGCGTGCTCTGCTCCACTTTCTGCTTCCAGAGCGCCCAGACTGGGGCTGTGCGGGTGTCCTGAGCTCTGCGTGCTCAGGGCTGTGCAGGTTCTTGGGGCTGTGCGGGTGTCCTGAGCTCTGCGTGCTCAGGGCTGTGCAGGTTCTTGGGGCTGTGCGGGTGTCCTGAGCTCTGGCTGTGCCTGGGGCTGTTCAGGTGCCCGGGGCTCTGGCTGTACTCAGGGCTCTCTGTGCCCCGTTGCAGTGGGGCAGCACGGCGCTGTGCTGAGCCGAGGGCACGCATCACTTTGCAGCCCTCCCTGTGAAGCGAGGAGCGCTGCGCCTCTCGCAGCTCCGCGTCCTGCTCTGCTGGCTGTGCAGTGCGGGTGGAAGGGCGACGGCCCCGGTGCCGCTCCGTGCGTCCTCCCCAAAGCTGCTCCTTCCCACTGTTCTCCAAACGGAGCCCTCGGAGCCGGGGCTGCGGTTTTGCGGTGATGGCTTTGGGGGGCGCTGCGCTGCGCTGCGCGGGGGCTCGGGGTCGGGGGGGCAGCGGTGGTGGCTGAGATGGGCTGAGCCCAGGAGCTGCTGTCGGCTCCCTTCGCTCCATCCCTGCGCTGCACCCCGCTGAGGTCAGCACCCCTCACTTCGAACCGCCGTCCCGTCGGGTGCTCTGCTGTCGGGCACCGTGGCTGCATGGCTGCCTGCCACCTGCACGCACGGAGCTGAGCAGGGCGGTGCAGCCCGGGGGAGGGCAACGCCGGGCTGTCCGGGGGGAGCGCTGGGTGTCCCCAGCAGGGCCCGTGGCCACGCGTGGGGAGGAAGCAGACCCGCACCAAACAGCGGTGCTGAAGGTGACGCGAGGGACGCCGTGCTGCAGCACTGCTCCGTGTCCTGCTGACAGCCCGTGACAGTCGTGGTGCAGCTGCGCTGCGGGGGAGCAGGGCTGCGGGCACCGCATGGGGTGCTCTGCTCCATCTCGGTGCCGAGGAGGGTGCAGGATGAAGGGAGAAGGGCAGGGGCTGCCCGGCTGCTCCTCCGCCTTCTGACCCGCTCGGCTTTGCTCGGAGCGCTCTGCTCCAAAGCAGCTTTGCTTGCTTCTCGGTGCAGGACGCACGCGTGAGTTTCTGTCTGTTCCAGCCGTGCACGAGGGAGGTGCACTCATTGCTGCTGCTGCACGTGTGCCGCTGCTGTCGGCCGCCTGGGAGCCCAGCGCTGCTCTCCAAACTGCAGAGCACCGGGCTGAGCTGCGGCTGCAGCTGTGGAGTGCTGCTGGGCCATGGGACGCCCACCCTGCGCCCACGGGCAGCACGTTCACCCTGCATCCACCCTGTGCCCACCCTGCACCCACGGGCAGCACATTCACCCTGTGCCCACCCTGTGCCCACCCTGC
>NW_011126629.1:3614-5487 GCF_000146605.3 Meleagris gallopavo
TGATGGGGTGCTGCCCCCTCCCGCAGCATCGTCCCGCTGCATCCGCACTGCATCCGCACTGCATCCACACTGCATGCACCTTGCATCTGCACTGCATCCGCCCTGCATGCGCCCTGCATCCACCCTGCACTTGCACCACACTGCACACTGCATCCGCACTGCATGCATACTGCATGCGCCCTGCATCCGCACTGCATGCGCCCTGCATCCACACTGCATGCGCCCTGCATCCGCCCTGCGTCTGCGCTGCATGCACACTGCATCCGCACTGCATGCACCCTGCATCCACACTGCATGCGCCCTGCATCCGCAATGCATGCATACTGCATACACCCTGCATGTGCCCTGCATCTGCGTTGCATGTACCCTGCATCCACACTGCACCCACGCTGCATGCACACTGCATCTGCCCTGCATGCCCCCTGCATCCGCACTGCATGCGCCCTGCATCCGCACTGCATGCATACTGCATACACCCTGCATGCGCCCTGCATCTGCGTTGCATGCACCCTGCATCCGCACTGCATCCGCACTGCATCCGCACTGCATCCGCACTGTATGCAGCCCTGCACGCTGCGTCCCGGCTCTCGGCCTTCTGCGGACAGACGGACGGACGGACGGAGGTGTGACGGCTGCGGTGGGAGCGCGGCTCTGTGGCTCAGCCATCGGCTCAGCTCGGCCCTTCCTGCTTCCCTCCCCAGAATCATCCAGCAGATCTTTGCGGGGTTCTTCGCCAACTCAGCCATTCCCGGCTCACAGCACCCGTTCTCATGGTGAGTACTGGGCCCGCCTTCACCCCGGCCCGCTGCTGGCACTTACGCACCACTATGCACCAGTACGCACCAGTACGCACCAGTAAAAACTGCAGCAAACAGCAGTTGCCCGGTGCCCGGGAGCCACGCTTCCCATTTGCCCCCAGCGTGGCTGCGGGTCTGCAGGGCTGTTTGCTGAGCGCACTGCATCCACGCCGCATCCACACCACATCATGCAGCATCCACACCACATCACACTGCACCCACACCTCATCCACGCCGCATCCACGCTGCATCCACACCACATCATGCAGCATCCACACCGCATCATGCAGCATCCACGCTGCATCACACTGCACCCACACCTCATCCACGCTGCATCACACCGCACCCACACCTCATCCACGCTGCATCACACTGCACCCACACCTCATCCACACTGCATCACACCGCATCCACACCGCATCCACGCTGCATCACACTGCACCCACACCTCATCCACACTGCATCACACCGCACCCACGCTGCATCCACACTGCATCACATCGCATCCACGCCGCATCCACACTGCATCACACCGCACCCACACCTCATCCACACTGCATCACACCGCATCCATGCCGCAACCACGCTGCATCACACCGCATCCACACCTCATCCACGCTGCATCACACCGCATCCACGCTGCATCCATGCTGCATCACACTGCACCCACACCTCATCCACGCTGCATCACACCGCATCCACGCCGCATCCACGCTGCATCACACCTCATCCACGCTGCATCACACCTCATCCACATCGCATCCACACTGCATCACACCGCATCCACGCCGCATCCACGCTGCATCACACCGCATCCACACCGCATCCACACCGCATCCACGCTGCATCACACCGCATCCACACCTCATCCACACCGCATCCACGCTGCATCACACCGCATCCACGCCGCATCCACGCTGCATCACACTGCACCCACACCTCATCCACACTGCATCACACTGCACCCACACCTCATCCACGCTGCATCACACTGCACACACACCTCATCCACGCTGCATCACACCGCATCCATGCCGCATCCACACTGCATCACACCGCATCCACGCCGCATCCAC
>NW_011126630.1:0-800 GCF_000146605.3 Meleagris gallopavo
CAAAGGAGGGCGGGGGGAGGAGACCCCAAAAGAGACCCCAATGGGGATGGGGAGAAGACCCCAATACAGACTGGAAGGAGACCCCAAAAGAGACCAGGAGGAGGAGACCCCAAAGGAGAGTGGGGGGAGGAGACCCCAGGAGGGGCAGGGGAAGACCCCAATGGGGACCCTGGGGAGACCCCAATGGGGATGGGGAGAAAACCCCCAATGGGGACAGGAAGGAGACCCCAAAAGAGACCGGGAGGAGCCCCCAAAAGGGACCCAGAGGGACCCCAAAGGTCCCGGTTTGACCCCCTGAGGGCCTCTGAGAGCCGCTGTGGGGCGGAGGGAAAAGGGAAGGAAGTGGGGGGGGCACAGCGGGGAGTGCTGCTATGGGGGGAAGTTGTGGGGCTGCCGCTGTAGGGCTGACCCCATAGAGCTGGCACTATGGGGTTGGCACTTGTGGGGCTGGCACTTGTGGGGCTGACCCCGAGGCACGGAGCTCCTCCAGCCCCAAACACGCGGCCCCACAAAAGGAACCGCGTCCCCCCCAGCCCCAAAACCCCACAGCGCGACCCCTGCAGCCTGAGGTGGCTGCCTGAACCCCAACACCCCAAACAGCCCCTATGTGCCCCACAGCAGGCCCTACAGACCCCAAACAGCCCCTATGTGCCCCACAGCAGGCCCTACAGACCCCAAACAGCCCCTATGTGCCCCATAGCAGGCCCTACAGACCCCAAACAGCCCCTATGTGCCCCACAGCAGGCCCCACGTGCCCAACATCAGGCCCCATAAGCCCCACAGCAGACGCTACAGGCCCC
>NW_011126631.1:0-380 GCF_000146605.3 Meleagris gallopavo
TCTCAGTCTTCTTTTCTCAAGACTAAACAGACCCAGTTCACTTAGCCTTTCTTCATAGGGGAGATGCTCCAGGCCCTTCACCATCTTTGTGGCCCTCCGCTGGACTCTTTCCAAGAGATCCCTGTCTTTTTTGTACTGGGGAGCCCAGAACTGGACACAGTACTCCAGATGAGGCCTTACCAGGGCAGAGTGGAGGGGGAGGATCACCTCCCTCGACCTGCTGGCCACGCTCTTTTTAATGCACCCCAGAATGCCATTGGCCTTTTTGGCCATGAGGGCACACTGCTGGCTCATGGCCAACCTGTCGTCCACCAGGACGCCCAGGTCCATCTCTGCAGAGCTCCTCTCCAGGAGGAGATTCTATCTACCCATCTCGTTTC
>NW_011126632.1:0-448 GCF_000146605.3 Meleagris gallopavo
TGCACTGCAATCTGTGCTGTGTGAGCACTGCAATCTGTGCTGTGTGTGCACTGCAATCTGTGCTGTGTGTGCGATCTAATCTGTGCTCTGTGTGCACTGCAATCTGTGCTCTGTGTGCACTGCAATCTGGGCTGTGTGTGCGCTGAAATCTGTGCTGTGTGTGCACTGCAATCTGTGCTGTGTGTGCACTGCAATCTGTGCTGTGTGTGCACTACAAACTGTGCTGTCTGTGCACTGCAATCTTTGCTCTGTGTGCACTGCAATCTGTGCTGTGTGAGCACTGCAATCTGTGCTGTGTGAGCACTGCAATCTGTGCTGTGTGCACTGCAATCTGTGCTCTGTGCACTGCAATCTGTGCTCTGTGTGCACTGCAATCTGTGCTGTGTGCTCTGCAATCTGAGCTGTGTGTGCACTGCAATCTGTGCTGTGTGTGCACTGCAATCTGAGC
>NW_011126633.1:0-857 GCF_000146605.3 Meleagris gallopavo
CAAGAGCATTGCTCAGCATCCTCAGAAGACCACTGCTCACTGTCAAGGTGCTGTGAAATCCACTGCATGAGACAGCACCAAGACTGTGAGGTCACAGCGAGTCCCTCTGGGGACATCCAGAGCTGGCACGAGTACAGTCCAGGGAGGGTGGGAAGGGATGGATGGCATCTGTAACAGTCAGAGTTGGAGGAGGTAGAACGGAGAGGCAGAAGCTGCCATGACAAAGGGACTAGCACGATGGAAAGAATGCAGCAGTTAAGACAAAAGCAGAAGTGGAGAGGAGCTGAAGAGGAGTGGAGAGAAACCAAGCGTGGCAGAAGTAAAGGAGATGGGAAGAGAGGAGAGAAGCAAGCGAGAAAAGCACAAGAGAAGTGAGGACAGAAGAGCAGAGAATGAAAAGAGCAGTAAAGAAGAGCGGATAGTGCTAGAAGCAGAAGAGTGCAGATAAATGGAAGAAAGAAGAGCCAAAGTGGAAAGAAGACACGGAAGGAAGACGTGCGAGGATACAGGGAAGAAGCGGTGCAAGTGCAGAAAAAGAAGAGGAGAGTGGAAGCAGGGGAAAAAGAACAGTAGAATAAGAGTGCAGAGGCACTGGTGACAGAGCAGCAAGGATACAGGGAAGAAGGAAGAGCAGGAGTGCAGGTGCAGAAGAAAGTGGAGTCCAGATAAAATATAATGCAGCAGAAGATGAGTGCAGAAGCAGAAGTGGAGTGAGAAAGGGAAGAAAGATCAGCAAAAAAGGAGAGTAGATGCAGAAGAAAGAGTGAAGATACAAGGAAGAAAGAACAGCAGAAGACTGCTAATGAAGACAAAAAAAGGATTGAGCATACAGGGAAGAAGAAAACAAAAACAAAAAC
>NW_011126634.1:0-592 GCF_000146605.3 Meleagris gallopavo
GGGTCCTGACTGGGGACGGGTCCTGACTGGGGACGGGTCCTGACTGGGAACAGGACCTGGTTTGGGACGGGTCCTGACTGGGGACGGGTCCTGACTGGGGACGGGTCCTGGTTTGGGACGGGTCCTGACTGGGGACGGGTCCTGACTGGGGACGGGTCTTGACTGGGGACGGGTCCTGACTGGGGACCGGTCCTGATTGGGGACAGGCCCTGCCTGCCTGCACGCACTCACAGAATCCCAATCTCACTCACTCAATCCAAAAGCACGCGCCATGCTTACCTGCCCCCGCCATGCAGCCATGCACGTTCACCCCCTGCGTGCACAACCGCGGCCCGTTCCCCCCCCCGGCCGCCCCCCATCCCCCCCCAGCCCCATTACCTGTACTGGCAGGACTTCCCTTTGCCCAGCTGGCACAGACGGCGCTGCAGCCCCGCACGGCGCGCGCAGCACAGCCCCAATGCCAGCCCCAAAGCCAGCACCGCGCTCAGCAGCAGCGCCGTGGGGAGGGCGCTGCCCCCTATGAGAGCCACCCGTCAGCACAGTGCCCCATTGTTCGTGCCCCCCCCCTCCCCCCGTAACCCCATGCCCCCCC
>NW_011126635.1:0-394 GCF_000146605.3 Meleagris gallopavo
GCCCTGCAAACCCTCGCGACTGTTTCGACCCCCCAACCTGCAAACCCTACGCAGTGTTTGACCCCCCAGCCTGCAAACCCTGCACTGTTTGACCCCCCAGCCTGCAAACCCTGCACTGTTTGACCCCCCCAACCTGCAAACCCTGCAGTGTTTGACCCCCCAACCTGCAAACCCTGCACTGTTTGACCCCCCAACCTGCAAACCCTGCACTGTTTGACCCCCAGTGTGCAAACCCTGCACTGTTTGACCCCCCAACCTGCAAACCCTGCAGTGTTTGACCCCCAGCGTGCAAATCCTGCACTGTTTGACCCCCCCAGCGTGCAAACCCTGCACTGTTTGACCCCCCAACCTGCAAACCCTGCAGTGTTTGACCCCCCAACCTGCAAACCCTGCA
>NW_011126636.1:0-408 GCF_000146605.3 Meleagris gallopavo
CATCCTGTGATTGTATGAAACTATGTACAGCGGTTCTTTTTAATACAAAACTAAAATCTATGATTACGTGACTCTCTATGGCTTTCAGTTAGGAATACATCATTTCAGCCATAGGAGACATTTTCTTTGGAATAAATAAATAAATGTTCGAGGTATCCTGTTATGTCCTCAACGTTTGTATCGTCCGCGGAAGTGTGGGCCTCCTCAGAGTAGAATGCAGGCGGACTCGAGGAGGCTGTTCCACACGAGGATCTGTTAGGCATGGATAAGGAAAGGAAATCCGAGGAGGTTTGGCTGGTGTGTGAGTTAGAGTGAAGTGCTGAGGGCAGAGCGAGGCAGTTGTCCCGTGACTTCCCCAACGGCCCTTCAGCGCTGGAAGCCTGCAGAGGTTCAGCTGTGGCTCTTCTG
>NW_011126637.1:0-710 GCF_000146605.3 Meleagris gallopavo
ATTCAGCCTCCTGCACTACCTGCGAGTGGGGGTTTTTTTCTCCGCAGTCTTGAAAGGATCTCTCCCCTTTTTCTGAAAGGCTCTCCCTGAGAGCACTACATCTGTTGCTCCTCGAACTTCCAGGTGTCCTATTAGAGAGGGTTTTCCCTTCCACTCTTTTCCTCTCTGAATGCAGATGTGTAGCATTGGAAACCTCACTAGAATGAATTGTCGCACGAAATAAAGGCAGAGACATAATATTCAGAGGTAGGCACAGTGCATTCTGCATGTAGCCAAGGCGAAGTGCAAACCGCTCCTTTCCGATCAGCGCACAGGAGCCCGCTCACTCATCGGAGAGAAGCAGCCGGCTGAAGTGGCTCGTTCTCGGCTAGCGAGAAACACGAGACCGATGCTGACAGCTCAAAGCTGCATTCGGGGAGAAACGCTATTTCTCGGCCAGCTCCGGCAA
This sequence comes from Meleagris gallopavo, assembly GCF_000146605.3. Lineage (NCBI taxonomy): Eukaryota > Metazoa > Chordata > Aves > Galliformes > Phasianidae > Meleagris > Meleagris gallopavo. Next base: position 449 of record NW_011126637.1, read on the forward strand.
AGTCTCCGGAGCGGTTCAGCGCGAATGCCGCTTTCTACGCGTGAGAGCGAAGGAGTGCGATTCCGATGCCGACAACTGCGAATTCAGCCTCCTGCACTACCTACGAGTGTGGGGTTTTTCTCCGCAGTCCTGAAAGGATAGCTCTGCACTTTCTGAAACGCACTCCCTGAGAGCACTACATCTGTCGCTCCTCGAACTTGCAAATACCTTATTAGAGAGGGTTCTCCCTTCCACTCTTTTCCTCTCTGAATGCAGATGTGTA
>NW_011126638.1:0-349 GCF_000146605.3 Meleagris gallopavo
CCATCGTCCCCTATGGGTTCGGGGTCCCCACTGTCCCTTATGGGGGTCCCCATTGTCCCCTATGGGTTCGGGGGTCCCCATTGTCCCTTATGGGGGTCCCCATCGTCCCCTATGGGTTCGGGGGTCCCCACTGTCCCTTATGGGGGTCCCCATTGTTCCCTATGGGTTCGGGGGTCCCCACTGTCCCTTATGGGGGTCCCCATTGTCCCCTATGGGTTCGGGGGTCCCCACTGTCCCTTATGGGGGTCCCCATTGTCCCCTATGGGTTCGGGGGTCCCCATCGTCCCTTATGGGGGTCCCCATTGTTCCCTATGGGTTCGGGGGTCCCCATTGTCCCTTATGGGGGGTC
>NW_011126639.1:0-471 GCF_000146605.3 Meleagris gallopavo
CCTTTTTCTTTTTGCACTGCGTCAGTGCACCCAGCAGTTGCCCGTGGCCACTTAGGATAGTGATATCTATGGGGAGAGACGGCTCACAGCGATCAACGGCCTGTGTCGCAATAAGATGCCCAAGAGTTTCAGTAAGATGCTGCTGCTCTGTTGTCACCGAAACGCAGGCGGCAGGATCGGTGCCCTTTAGAAGGGGACGCAGTACATTGAGATTGTCACTGAAGATACCGACAACTTCTACCATGCTATAGAACACTAATTATATTAATAATACAATCATTATAACTCAATCAAGGCCTCAATTGACAATACTGTAAGTGTGAGAAAGGAAACAAGGCAAACATAGTATCATGACAAGAAATACCATTAACCTAAAAGAACAAACACGTGTTTGGTCTGCAGCCCAACTTTCTGCAACCTGGAAATAAATCCTGGAGGGGACCCGTTCTGTGTTAATCTCTCACTGCCTTG
>NW_011126640.1:0-408 GCF_000146605.3 Meleagris gallopavo
CATTTGGGGACGTGTGATGTATGGGGAGGGCAGGGATGTGGGGGGACATGGAGGGGACATGGGGACACAATGGGGACATGGGGACAGGGTGATATGGGGGGACATTTGGGGACGTGTGATGTATGGGGAGGGCAGGGATGTGGGGGGACACGGAGGGGACATGGGGACATGGAGGGGACATGGGGACATGGAAGGGACATGGGGACAGGGTGATATGGGGGGACATTGGGGGACGTGTGATGTATGGGGAGGGCAGGGATGTGGGGGGACACGGTGGGGACATGGGGACACAATGGGGACATGGGGACGGGGTGATATGGGGGGACATTGGGGGAGTGTGTGATGTATGGGGAGGGCAGGGATGTGGGGGGACACGGTGGGGACAAGGGGACACAATGGGGACATGGG
>NW_011126641.1:0-535 GCF_000146605.3 Meleagris gallopavo
TGTAAAAACGGGTTTTTGTGGGAGAAAAGGGGTATTTTCGTGTAAAAACAGGTATTGGTGGTAGAAAAAGGGGTATATTTCTGCAAAAACAAATATTTGTGGGAGAAAATATGTTATTTCGTGTGAAAACAGGTATTTGTGGGAGAAAAAGGGGTATTTTCGTGTAAAAACAGGTATTTGTGGGAGAAAAAGGGGTATTTTCGTGTAAAAACAGGTATTTCTTGGAGAAAAAGGGGTATTTTCATGTAAAAACAGGTATTTCTGGGAGAAAAAGGGGTATTTTCGTGTAAAAACAGGTATTTGGTGGAGAAAAAGTGGTATGTTCGTGTAAAAGCAGGTATTTCTTGGAGAAAAATCGGCATTTTTATGTTAAAAACAGGTATTTGTGTGAGAAAAGGGGGTATTTTGGTGTAAAAACAGGTATTTGTTGGAGAAAAAGGGTTATTTTCATGTAAAAACAGGTATTTGTGGGAGAAAAAGGGGTATTTTCATGTAAAAACAGGTATTTCTGGGAGAAAAAGGGGTATTTTCGTGT
>NW_011126642.1:0-628 GCF_000146605.3 Meleagris gallopavo
CAGTCTTCCCTCCCCCGGGCATCACATGGACACAAACAGGCTGCTGGGGTGGGGAAGGCAATTTCACCTGAGCATCTCACCACAGACGTTCCCTCCGCTCTGCTCTCCTGCAAAGACACGAGGAGAAAAGCCTCAGCTCCTCCGAGCAACAACTGGAAACAACTCCAGAAAATTCTCCACTCAAAACCAGTTCCTGCAGACACACAAAGGAGTCCTTCCAAGTTCACGTGTGCTTACGCTGTGGCCTTCGCAGAAACACGCTGCCTTTGTGCTGCTGGCTCCTGACGGCTCTTCTTCATCACCTTCTGGGCACAGCACAACAGCTTTTCTGGTACAAATCTGGCCCTACATACCTTCCTCCACCCCAAAATGAAGTCTGACGTAGAGCTGTGGCGCACAGATTGGATGCTGACAAGAGCACTCAAGGAGCAGAAGAGGGGAAGAGCGCAAACAGACAAGACAGAAAGAAAGAAGAGCAGAAGAGAAGAAGAAGAAGAAAGGATGCAGGTAAGAAAGAAGTGCAGAAGATGAAAAGTGCTATAGAGAAAACGGTTGGATACAGGCAAGACAGCAAAGCAATGAGGAGATGAGCACAAGAGGAGAAGAGCAGAAGAAGAAAAGACACATT
>NW_011126643.1:0-1376 GCF_000146605.3 Meleagris gallopavo
CAGGGTGGCACAGCTGGGGTGCAACAGGCGTGGGGAGGGCAGGGCAGGCTTGGATCTGGTGCTAAGAGTGGGGTCAGGGCGGCACGGACCCACAGCCGGGTGTGGGGTCAGGGCACCGTGGGCACGGATGGGTGCGACAGATAAGGGATTGTGGGCGCGTATGGGGCAGCGTGGGCACGGATCTGACACCACGTGTAGGGTCAGGGTGGCACCGGCACGGACCCACGGGCAGGAGTGGGGTCAGGGTGCCACAAGCACAAGGATGCAGCAGGGGGGGTCATGGGTGTGGAAAGGGGCTCATGGGGGGGGCACAGGGATGGGTAAAGGGCTAAGAGTGGGGCTGGGGTGCCGTGGGTGCTGTTGGGGTGCTATGGGTGCAGTTAGGGTGCTGTGGGTGCTGTTGGGGTGCTGTTGGGGTGCCATGGGTATAACTGGGGTTCCTTGGGTGCTATGGGTGCTGTTGGGGTGCTATAGGTATAGTTGGGGTGCCACGGGCATAACTGGGGTGCCATGGGTGCTGTTGGGGTGCTATGGGTATAATCGGGGTGCTATGGGTATAAGAGGGGTGCCATGGGTGCCTTTGGGGTGTCAGGCTGCAGTAGGGGTGCCATGGGTGCCATTGGGGTGCTATGGGTGTCGTTGGGTGCTATGGATGTTGTTGGGGTGCCACGGGTATAACTGGGGTGCTATGGATGCTGTTGGGGTGCTATGGGTATAAGTGGGGTGCCATGGGTGCCATTGGGGTGCTATGAGTATAAGTGGGGTGCTATGGGTGCCATTGGGGTGCTATGGGTATAAGTGGGGTGCTATGGGTGCCATTGGGGTGCCATGGGTATAGTTGGCTGCTATGGGTATAATTGGGGTGCTATGGGTGCCACTGGGGGGCTATGGCTATAACTGGGGAGCTATGGGTGCTGTTGGGGTGCCATGGGTATAACTGGGATACTATGGATATAATTGGGGTGCTATGGGTGCCATTGGGGTGCTATGGATATATTTGGGGTGCCATGGGTGCCACTGGGGTGCCATGGGCATAACTGGGGTTCTATGGGTATAACTGGGGTGCTATGGGTGCCATTGGGGTGCCATGGGTGCCACTGGGGTGCTGTGGGTATAAATGGGGTGCCATGGGTGCCATGGGGGTGCTGTGGGTATAATTGGGGTGCCATGGGTGCCATTGGGGTGCTGTGGGTATAATTGGGGTGCCATGGGTGCCATGGGGGTGCTGTGGGTATAATTGGGGTGCCATGGGTGCCATTGGGGTGCTGTGGGTATAATTGGGGTGCTGTGGGCACACCCAGAGCACCACGGCTACAGCCGGGGGGGTCACAGCTATAGGGCCACGGCTGGGGCTCCGTATACCGGGGTTGGTACCG
>NW_011126644.1:0-618 GCF_000146605.3 Meleagris gallopavo
AATCCCCTCTCCTCCCCCCGAGTGCCCCCCCTCCAATTCCCCCGTTCCGATCCCTAGAGTCTCCTACCAGCCCCCATTCCCCTCTCGTTTACTCCCAGAGTCCCGTGTCCTCCCTTCTCCCCCCACCTCCTGGCCCCTTTTCCTGATCCCTAGAGTCCCCTGTACCCCCCTGTGCGCTGCTCACTCACCCCTGGAGTCATTTTGACCTCATTTGGACCTCCAATCCCCCCAGCCGGACCCCTGTTCTGCCCAATAGAAGCCACAACCCACAAGCCCTGGCTCTTCCCTCCCACCCCTCCCTCAACCCCCAGATGCTCTTCCTGCCTCGTAGAGACTCTGTTCACCCCTTTCCCCCCACAGCCCACAAAGTTTCCTCCCAGACTCTTTTTCGACTGCACAGACGTCCGTCCCACTCTCCTCTTCTCCCCCCCATCACTCCCCTACCGTCTCCCCCAGACTCCCCTTCCGCCCCATAGAAGCCCCCCACAACCCTCCGGATTTCCCCTGCCACCCCCTCTCCACTCCTAGAGCCCCTTTTCCTCCCAGTAGAGACCCAACCTCACCCCTGTTTTCCCCCACACGACCCCCCTGTCCACTCCCAGACCCCACGTTCCGCCC
>NW_011126645.1:0-627 GCF_000146605.3 Meleagris gallopavo
AACCAGGGGCAAGAGCTTTTCAGCTTAGTGCACGGAAAAAAAGTCACTGTTAGTCTAGGAAATTCAGCACCTATCTAAGCCTAAAGCCAAAGGGAAACTGTAGAACATTCCTTATGTTTTCCTCTCGTTGGCTAAAGAATTAATGTACCTAACATACCAAGAAATCTGTAAATGAAAATGGAAAGCTGAAGAAGTGAAAAACTGACAAAAGAATGAAAGCGGTAGCTCTATGACGCTACTAAGAAACAGTCTAAGAGGATTTCTTGATATTCTAGATGCTCTGAAGGATTGCCTGTAGACTTCCTCCCGTTTTAGAGCTGCAAATCATAGAAAAAAAATCACCCTCTCATATCATGAAAGGAAGCAATTGAGGTGTACTCCAGGCAGCAGCAGAAGTGCCCCAGGACGTCATCCAGCCACAGGGGCAACTCCTTGCTCCAGGCTTCAGAGGGCTACGGTTGTCAGGTGGCGAATCACAAGCATCTTCAGGGCTTGGGGCAAAAAGCTGTGCCCACCAGCAGACAACTGCAGGTCCGCAGACAGTTGAGGTAGAAGCTGAAGTGATGGGCATGCCTGGCCGTATGCCTGGCAATCTGTAGGTCCGCCTCAGCGCACCGTGCTGCTGGT
>NW_011126647.1:0-583 GCF_000146605.3 Meleagris gallopavo
GTCCCTGTGCCCCACGGCCACTGCATCCCCTTGGCCCTGTGCCCCATTGACACCACATCCATGGCCACCGCTGTGCCCCACTGCCCCTGTGCCCCACAGCCACCGCACCCCATTGACACCACATCCATGGCCACTGCTGTGCCCCACTGCCCCTGTGCCCCACAGCCACTGCACCCCATTGACACCACATCCATGGCCACTGCTGTGCCCCACAGCCACCGCACCCCATTGACACCACATCCATGGCCACTGCTGTGCCCCACTGCCCCTGTGCCCCACAGCCACCGCACCCCATTGACACCACATCCATGGCCACCGCTGTGCCCCACTGCCCCTGTGCCCCACAGCCACCGCACCCCATTGACACCACATCCATGGCCACCGCCGTGCCCCACTGCCCCTGTGCCCCACAGCCACCGCACCCCATTGACACCACATCCATGCCCCACGGCCACCGTGACCCATTGTCCCTGTGCCCCACGGCCACTGCATCCCCTTGGCCCTGTGCCCCATTGACACCACATCCATGGCCACCGCTGGTGCCCACTGCCCCTGTGCCCCACAGCCACCGCACCCCATTGAC
>NW_011126648.1:0-1117 GCF_000146605.3 Meleagris gallopavo
AACCCTAACCCTAACCCTAACCCTAACCCTAACCCTACCCTACCCTAACCCTACCCTAACCCTAGAGATCCAAAGGGTTGAACACGCTACTGAATCTAAACTGACAGGAAGACGACGTTGGCACATGGCACAGACATTCCATCAGCACTGGGGAGACCTGAAGATGGGGAAAGGAAAAGAACCCAGTGATAGCAACCTGAGCACGAGGGACATCCGACACTAAGCCCAGAGCACCTCAGCGAGCGTGTTAAACAGGACACGTCAGGGATAAACGCATCTAGGCACAGTGACCAAGCGTTGGATATTGGCATCCACCTCCGGCTGCGGTTTACTGCTGTGTTCACAACTACATTGCTTGAAGTACTGACACCAATAGCAAGGGCCACACTTCCACGCTGCAAGCGTTTGGTAACACGACAACAAAAGCAGAGACTGCCTTCCGGTAGGGATAACAATGTCACTTACCCAGCTCAAGGGATGATCAGGGCACTGCCAATGCAGCAACTCAGGGGGGGGGCCACACATCGGAGAAAAGCGGACGTCTGAAGTGGCCCGTTCTCGGCAAGCGAGAAACGCGAGACCGCTGCTGACGGCTGAAAGCGGCATTCGGGGTGAAATGCGATTTCTCGGCCATCTACGGCAAAGTCTCCGGAGCGGTTCAGCGCGAATGCCGCTTTCAACGCGTGAGAGCGAAGGAGTGCGATTCCGATGCCGACAAGTGCGAATTCAGCCTCCTGCACTACCTGCGAGTGGAGGGGGTTTTTTCTCCGAACTCCTGAAATGATTACTCCTCACTGTCTGAAACGCTCTCCCTGAGAGCACTACGGTTGTCGCGCCTAAAACTTGCAAATTCCTTTTTAGAGCTTGTTTTCCCTTCCACTCTTTTCCTGTCTGAATGCGGATGTGCAGTAGTGGAAAACCTCACTGGGACGAATTGTGGCTCCATGTAAAGCAGAGACATAGTATTCAGAGCTAGTCGAGGGCATTCTGCATGTAGCCAAGGCGAAGTGCAAACCTTTCCGATGTGCGCACAGGAGCCCGCTCACTCGTCGGAGAAAAGCAGCCGGCTGAAGTGGCCCGTTCTCGGCAAGCGAGAAACACGAGACCGCTGATGACG
>NW_011126649.1:0-694 GCF_000146605.3 Meleagris gallopavo
GCCCGGTGGTTTCCATAGGAGGAAGAAATGTTTCCCGAGGAGGGCCCTGGCACACACTGCCCCGAGGAGCGGCGCACGCTGATGTGTGGAATCAGACTCTGTGACCACAAAGCAGTTATAAAAGCAGGTGTGTTTAATCAGGGCTGCGACTCCGGGTGCAAGGGGGAGAGCTGCTCCTACCTCGCACAGCGTCAGGAAGAAGTGCTGCAGCGAGAGGCCGAACTGATACGTGATCAGTAGTTTCCAGGAATTGGGATCCACGTTCCTTATGTTCCGAGAACCCAGCAGCACGCGGCCCCCCTCGCGCGTGCGCAGTGAGGGTCTCCTCCTGGTGGCCGTGGGATGCAGAATCCTCATCTTCCCCGCGGAGGCTCGCAGTCTTTCTCCCTGTTCACTTCTGACCCTGCGGAGGGGCAGCCCCGCCAGTCCCGTTTCGGCTCGCCCTGCGGACATCGAATTGCCTCGCTGCCAGGCGTCCTCGGGCTGTTCTCAAACCCATCTGTTTGCGGCCTTCAGCCCCTCATTATCGCAGACCCGGAGTCTGCCATCCCTTATTTTTCTGTCATTCTTGCTCCTACAAGCTGTCTCTAACTCCTCCCTCTCCCCCCATCCTTAGTCCCTGCGAAGCCCTTTCCTCGCATTTTTACTACGGGGTCCTTCTCGCCCTTCAGCACCGGCCCGCACCGCCGTACCG
>NW_011126650.1:0-986 GCF_000146605.3 Meleagris gallopavo
CTAGAATGAATTGTCGCTCGAAATAAACGCAGAGATGTAGTATTCAGAGCTAGTCGAGTGCATTCTGCATGTAGCCAAGGCGAAGTGCAAACCGCTCCTTCCCGATGTGCGGAAAGCAGACCGGTCACTCGTCGGACGAAAAGCAGAGCATAGTATTTAGAGGTAGGCGTAGTGCATTCTGCACGTTCGGAGATAAACGCGATTTCTCGGCCAGCAACGGCATAGTCTCCGGAGCGGTTCAGCGCGAATGCTGCTTTCTGGGCATGAGAGGCGAAGGAGTGCGATTCCGATGCCGACAAGTGCGAATTCAGCCTCCTGCACTTCCATGCGAGTGGGGGTTTTTTTCTCAGAAGTCCTGAAAGGGTCTCTCCCCACTTTCTGAAACGCGCTCCCTGAGAGCACTACAGTTGTCGTTCCTCGAACTTCCAGGTGTTTATTAGAGAGGGTTTTCCCTTCCATTCTTTTCCTCTCTGAGAAAAGATGTGTAGCAGTGGAGAACCTCACTAGAATAAATTGTCGCTCGAAATAAACGCAGAGACATAGTATTCAGAGCTAGGCGTAGTGCATTCTGCACGTTCGGAGATAAACGCGATTTCTCGGCCAGCAACGGCATAGTCTCCGGAGCGGTTCAGCGCGAATGCTGCTTTCTGGGCATGAGAGCGAAGGAGTGCGATTCCGATGCCGACAAGTGCGAATTCAGCCTCCTGCACTCCCTGCGAGTGGGGGGTTTTTCTCAGAAGCCTTGAAAGAATCACTCCCCACTTTCTGTCACGTTCTCCCTGTGAGCACTGCATCTGTCTCTCCTCGAACTTGCAAATGCCTTATTAGAGAGGGTTTTCCCTTCCACTCTTTTCCTCTCTGAAAGCAGATGTGTAGCAGTGGAGAACCTCACTAGAATGAATTGTCGCTCGAAATAAAGGCAGAGACATAGTATTCAGAGGTAGGCGTAGTGCATTCTGCATGTAGCCAAGGCGAAGTGCAAACCG
>NW_011126650.1:3056-4578 GCF_000146605.3 Meleagris gallopavo
CAGTTCAGCGCGAATGCCGCTTTCTACGCGTGAAAGCGAACGAGTGCGATTCCGATGCCGACAAGTGCGAATTCAGGCTCCTGCACTCCCTGCGAGTTGGGGTTTTTTCTCAGAAGTCCTGAAAGGGTCTCTCCCAACTTTCTGAAACGCGCTCCCTGAGAGCACTACATCTGTCGCTCCTCGAACTTCCTGCTGTCTTATTAGAGAGGGTTTTCCCTTCCACTCTTTTCCTCTCTGAAAGCAGATGTGTAGCAGTGGAGAACCTCACTAGAATGGATTGTGACTCTTAATAAAGGCAGAGACATAGTATTCAGCGGTAGGCGTATTGCATTCTGCATGTAGCCAAGGCGAAGTGCAAACCGCTCCTTCCCGATGTGCGGAAAGCAGACCGTTCACTCGTCGGACGAAAAGCAGAGCATAGTATTTAGAGGTAGGCGTAGTGTATTCTGCACGTTCGGAGATAAACGCGATTTCTCGGCCAGCAAAGGCATAGTCTCCGGAGCGGTTCAGCACGAATGCTGCTTTCTGGGCATGAGAGCGAAGGAGTGCGATTCCGATGCCGACAACTGCGAATTCAGCCTCCTGCACTTCCTTGCGAGTGGGGGGTTTTTTCTCAGAAGTCCTGAAAGGATCTCTCCCCACTTTCTGAAACGCGCTCCCTGAGAGCACTACAGCTGTCTCTCCTCGAGCTTGAAAATGCCTTATTAGAGAGGGTTTTCCCTTCCAATATTTTCCTCCCTGAATCCGGATTTGTAGCAGTGGAAAACCTGAATAGAATGAATTGTAGCTCGAAATAAAGGCAGAGACATAGTATTCAGAGGTAGGCGTATTGCATTCTGTATGTTGCCAAGGCGAAGTGCAAACCGCTCCTTCCCGATGTGCGGAAAGCAGACCGGTATTCGTCGGACGAAAAGCAGAGCATAGTATTCAGAGGTATGCGTAGTGCATTCTGCACGTTCGGAGATAAACGCGATTTCTCGGCCAGCAACGGCATAGTCTCCGGAGCGGTTCAGCGCGAATGCTGCTTTCTGGGCATGAGAGCGAAGGAGTGCGATTCCGATGCCGACAAGTGCGAATTCAGCCTCCTGCACTCCCTGCGAGTGGGGGATTTTTTCTCAGAAGTCCTGAAAGGGTCTCTCCCCACTTTCTGAAACGCGCTCCCTGAGAGCTCTACAGTTGTCGTTCCTCGAACATCCAGGTGTCTTATTAGAGAGGGTTTTCCCTTCCATTCTTTTCCTCTCTGAGAAAAGATGTGTAGCAGTGGAGAACCTCACTAGAATAAATTGTCGCTCGAAATAAACGCAGAGACATAATATTCAGAGCTAGGCGTAGTGCATTCTGCACGTTCGGAGATAAACGCGATTTCTCGGCCAGCAACGGCATAGTCTCCGGAGCGGTTCAGCGCGAATGCTGCTTTCTGGGCATGAGAGCGAAGGAGTGCGATTCCGATGCCGACAACTGCGAATTCAGCCTACTGCAACACCTGCGAGTGGGGGTTTTTTTCTCCGCAATCCAGAAAGGA
>NW_011126651.1:0-807 GCF_000146605.3 Meleagris gallopavo
CGTTTCCCCGCAAACGCCCCGCCCCTCCACTTCCGGCAGCTCTCCCATTACCGTTGCTCCGCCCCATCACCGCCACGGCGCCCGAGGCCACACCCCTCACCCAACGCCGCACCTGGATTGGCTGTGGGTGACGAAGGGGTGCGGGTCTACATCCTGCGCTGGGACACGCCTCTTGCCTGAAGCCACGCCCCCTCGGATCCAAGCCACGCCCCTTCCTCTGTCCCCCCATCGGTGTCCAATAAATTCTTTGGCTCCGCCTCCTTGTCGTGACGTCATTGGAATCAGCCCCATAACCTACCCCGTAACCTCACATCCCACCCCATAACCCCACATCCCGCCCCATAACCCCACATCCTGCCCATAACCCCACATGCCCCCCATAACCCCACGTCCTGCCCCATAACCCCACATCCAACCCCATAACCCCACATCCTGCCCCATCACCCCACATCCTGCCCATAACCCCACATCCCACCCCATAACCTCACATCCCGCCCTATAACCTCACATCCCGCCGCCTAACACCAAACTCGCCCCGTAACCCAACATCCGACCCCATCACCCCATCACCAAGTCCATAACACCACATCCATTGGAGTCATGTGAGGACATTTGGGGTCATTGGGGTCAATGGGGTCATATGGGTTTATTGGGGTCAATGGGGTCAATGGGGTCGGGGGGTCAATGGGGTGAATGGGGTCAGTGGGATCATCAGGGTCATGTGGGCTTTTGGGGGTCATTGGGGTCAGTGGAGTGATTGGGGTCGTGTGGGTTTCATTGGGGTCATGTGGAGTCATTGGGGTCATT
>NW_011126652.1:0-1152 GCF_000146605.3 Meleagris gallopavo
CAATGTCACTGCAGTCTTCAAAAAAGGCAAGAAGGAAGATCCGGGTAACTATAGGCCTGTCAGCCTCACCTCCGACCCTGGAAAGGTGATGGAACAGCTTGTGCTGGATACCATCTCCAGACAACTGGGAGAAAAGGAGGTTATCAAGAGTAGTCAGCATGGGTTCACCAAGGGGAGGTCGTGCTCGACCAACTTGGTGGCCTTCTATGATGCTGTCATTTGCTAGGTGGATGGGGGAAGAGCGGTAGATGTAGTCTACGTTGATTTTAGAAAGGCATTTGATAGTGTCTCCCACGACATCCTTATAACAAAGCTGAGGAAGTGTGAGATAGACGAGTGGACAGTGAGGTGGGTTGAGAACTGGCTGAGTGGCAGAGCGCAGAGGGTCGTCACTGGTGGTGCAGAGTCTGGCTGGAGACCTGTAACCAGTGGTGTCCCCCAGGGGTCTGTGCTGCGTCCCGTCTTGTTCAACGTCTTCTTCAATGACCTTGATGAGGGGATAGTGGCCACCCTCAGCAAGTTTGCTGATGATACGAAGTTGGGAGGATTGGCTGACACGCCTGAAGGCTGTGCTGCCATTCAGCGAGACCTGGACAGGCTGGAGAGCTGGGCAGTAAGAAACTGGATGAGGTTCAACAAAAGCAAGGGTAGGGTCTTACACCTAGGGAGGAATAATTGCATGCACCAATACAGGCTGGGGGATGAGCTGCTGGAGAGGAGCTCTGCAGAGAGGGACCTGGGCGTCCTGGTGGACGACAGGTTGGCCATGAGCCAGCAGTGTGCCCTCGTGGCCAAAAAGGCCAATGGCATTCTTAATGCATGTGGTGCATTAAGAAGAGTGTGGCCAGCAGGTCAAGGGAGGTGATCCTCCCCCTCTACTCTGCCCTGGTAAGGCCTCATCTGGAGTACTGTGTCCAGTTCTGGGCTCCCCAGTACAAAAAAGACAGGGATCTCTTGGAAAGAGTCCAGCGGAGGGCCACAAAGATGGTGAAAGGCCTGGCGCATCTCCCCTGTGAAGAAAGGCTGAGTGAACTGGGTCTGTTTAGCCTTGAGAAAAGCGACTGAGAGGGGACCTGATCCAGGTTTATAAATATCTGAGGTGTGGCGGCCATACTGGTGAGGCCAGTCTCTTTTCAGTGGTACATGGAGACA
>NW_011126653.1:0-599 GCF_000146605.3 Meleagris gallopavo
CAAGGCACAGCTCCAGGGTGCAGAGATGGGGCAGAGACAGGGAGCGAAGTCGCGACACAAAGGCTGGGCAGGGCGAATTTGGGCTGCCCAACATCTCTCCCTGCAGTGCAGATGTCTTCCTGTGAGCAAATCACCTGTGCTCCCCTCCCACCCAGCTCAGCCTCCGCCTTCTGAGCCCTAGGGACAAGCCACGAGCTGCTCCTCTGCAGCCACAGCTCTGCACAGCAGAGTTCATCTCTCCGGACATGGACTCATGTTGCAGAGAGATCCAGGAGGCTGAGAGTTACACTCTGTGACTGTGCTGTGTGGGAGGTGTGTGGGCAGCTGGGGAAGGCTTCCTGGGTGCTTCTGGCATCACCAGTGCAGAAGGGGGATATTTGGCTCCAGTTCTGCCACTGATCCTCTCCTAGGCAAGTTTCCTTAGGACCGTGCTGCCCATGCCTCCAGTGCCCTGCTCAAGCTCTGTGCAGCGCGGTTGGTTCAGACATAGGAATGACTTTGCTGTCCAGGAGACATCAGCTCGAGGTTCCCTCTGTGGGGCTGCCCTGCAATGCTGCCACAAGCCCCGAGATGGGCACAACTCCCTTGTGCCTTTTCTG
>NW_011126654.1:0-833 GCF_000146605.3 Meleagris gallopavo
ATGACCTCTACCTTACAATCACCAATATCAATTGAATCAGCAATATCACATTACCATGCAGAAGTAACAGATTTAAGTCAAAAAAATTACAACTTTTCAACTAGAATCGACTCCATTACATTCCTCATTATGACGCTTACTCCCAGACTTTGGGGCATTTTATTGCAGAACCACCACCTGTGTCAAAAGTAGATGGCAGTTTCCCTCAGAAACACCCGTTTCCTCACAAATATGTGGCTCATTCTATCCGAAATACATTTCTGTCCCCCGAAAGGTGGCATTTTCTCCCAGAAACACCAGCTTGCCCACTGATACATGACCTTCCCCCCCCAGGTAAGAAATTTTCTCCCAGCTCTACCAGTTCTCTTGAAATTCCACACATTTTACACCAAAAATACTACTTCACATATCCAAATGGGACATAGACTACAAAAGCATGACAATTTCTCACACATATACCATTTTGATATGACCCATAGCTCGTTTTCTCTCAGAAATAACATTTCTGGCCCATAAATGGCTTTTTCTTTCAGAAATTCCAACTTTCCAGGCGCAAATAGATTATCTTTTCCCTTCAAAAGACTACGGAAAAGCGGTATTTCCCGGAAAAAAACGTCATCTATTTGGGAGAAATCTGGTATGTCTTGAAGAAAATGTCTCCGTAGGGAGAAGGCTGATATTTGCGAGGTGTAATGACAGATCTTCTGCAGGGAAGTTGTTTTTCTAGCTGAAAAGGTCTAATTTTTCGAATTAGAATGGTACTTCTGACGGTAATGTGATATTGCTGATTTAAGTGATATTGGTGATTGTAAGGTAGAGGTCATCACACGGAA
>NW_011126655.1:0-591 GCF_000146605.3 Meleagris gallopavo
CAGAACCAGGCCTTTACCCTCTGGAAGCGGATGTTGTTAGCTGTAAAAAAAAGATACCCCTTCAAAGATGATCTGATGCCTGAGAAAAAGAAATGGGCTGATATGGAAGAAGGCATCTGTTATTTAAGAGAATATGCTGTGGTGGAAATGCTACATAGCCCCGATTTCATTCCTGACGAGCCAGACCAAGAGCATGATCCCGAGAGAGTCAGGTGTACACCAAACATGTGGCGTACATTCACAAAGACCGCACCAGAAAGGTACGCCAGCACATTTGCAGCAATGTATGGCAGAGGGGAAAGAAGACCCCTTATAAGTGAATTGGTTAATAAACTTCAAGACTTTGAGTTACATTTAAGCCCTCTGCGAGCTTGTGTTTCAGCCATTACAAAGGTAGCTGAAAAGCTGGACAGAATGGAAAACAAACAAGAAGATATAATAGACAAACTATCAACCGTGCCTGAAGCTGATAAATCCATGGAGGTAACGGATACATCAAATGGGGACCAGAATCCCAAAACAGCCTATTGGAGGGACTGATCAACTTGATTTCCTCCAGCCGGTGGCATCTAATGTCTCAGCTATCAAAAG
>NW_011126656.1:0-559 GCF_000146605.3 Meleagris gallopavo
GGTGTCATGCCATCAGAACCAACGGACGCCGATATAGTTCAGACTGATGGGCAGTGATACTCCTGCCATCTTCCTTTTGGGCAAGGATCGTGTGTCTCCCTTCCCAAATCTCTCCTGTGGTGCTCTTAATAGAATTACCAAGATGCTTGTTTTAACAAGACGTGAAACCTATGCCAGACCTCTGGGCTGAAAAGCTGTCAATATTGTATTAAGCACCTGTATGCAAATAGGAAAGGGAAGCTTGCTTGCTGATGAGTAAAGCTCTTAACACACATGCAGAAGTTTTGTATGCCTGGTGGGATTCTGAGTCGGAAGGGCTTAGCAGACTTAGACTTCTCTGGATTTGGAGCATCGCTGAGAACTTCCACTTGTTTCCTACATTTGAGACAAAGACTATGAAGACTACGAAACAGCTGTTAAGAAACTTAATGGAGGACTGTATTCCAGTGATCAGAAAGGGAAAAGAAAATTGCAAGGTATGTCTGAAAGCACAATGCTTCTGATATGCCCACACTTCAGCTTCAAGTCTAGAGGACACTTAGGCTCTGAGGTTAAGTGT
>NW_011126657.1:0-871 GCF_000146605.3 Meleagris gallopavo
CTCAGCTTGGAAAAGACCTTAAAGATCATCGAGTCCAAGCACGACCCACCCATCCTACCCTAACTCTAACAGCCCTCTGCTAAACCATGTCCTGAGCACCACATCCAAAGGGCTTTTAAGCACAGCCAGGGATGGTGACTCAACCACCTCCCTGTGCAGCCCATTGCAGTGCTTAGCAGCCCTTTCTGTAGAGAAGTGTCTCCTGATATCCAGCCTAACCCTCCCCCTGGCACAACTCGAGGCCATTTTCCCTCGTCCTCTCACCTGTCACTGCCCGTAAGTCCAGACTTGAATGAAGCAATGTTTTTTTGTACAAACTTACATGATAACTTTTTTTCTTAATTCATATCTCATGGCGTACAGTGTCACACACAACCAGGTGGGACAGTCAAACACAAGATGAGCAACAAGGCTTATCTCTGCTTAGCCTTTGAGGAACTTTATTTCTCTCAGTCGTCACCTAAGAAATCCCTGATAAGCTTCAGCAGGAAAAGGGGATTATCTGACAGGCAAGAGACTACCTGAGTTTCTGATCTCGGATCATAAGAAAAATTCAAAATCCTAAAGCATCTCAGTATTAAAACTTTCATCATATCCATCAAATATGCTCAAAGTCTTGGCTCACAAGCATTTGAAGCATTTGAGGCCATTTGAAGCATCTCTTCAAGCACTTCAAGCACGTCTGCCCAGAACAGGAGGCCAGAAGCAGTGTTAATTCTTTTTCTAGGCAGCATGGGATTTCTACCTGCCTTGGTATGCAGCAAAGACACCTGGCTTTGGTTTATATTTAATTGCAGCCAGAAATGGCCTCCTCTTACTGAACCAGTCAAAATTATTAGAAGTACTACATGTTGATAAGGATTTCCCCAAT
>NW_011126658.1:0-485 GCF_000146605.3 Meleagris gallopavo
TGACACAAAGCAGAGCTGTCCCACTCTGTGGGAATGTGAGGATGCCACGTGCAGGCTCCAGGATACTCCCCTCCATCCACCTTTCGAGCTTCTCTCTGTGCAAGGACACATGGATGACCACAACAGTGACCCAGTGTAAAGGGACACAAGTGTCAAGGGGGGTAATTAAGCAATTAAGAGGCTATGGTCATGTTGTAAAACAGACATCCGAAAGTTAGGACCAAACGTTTGTCAAGAAAGCAATGGTTAGAAAGGCAATTAATCAATTATTTGTGTCTGAGCAGTAAAGATTTGTGCTTCCTTGGTATCTGTATGATTAGTGAAGCGCTGTGGAAGAGTGTGAGCCGGCAGTACTCAGCCAGTGAGGAACCAGGCAGAAAGAGATCAGCGTCGGGCAGTAGGGGATAAAAGATGTAAGGCTGCTTTCTCGGGGCGCACCTGCTTGCAGGAGGCCCAACATTGCAATGTGAATAAAATCTGCTTTA
>NW_011126659.1:0-346 GCF_000146605.3 Meleagris gallopavo
ATGGGACACACGGCACCAATGGGACACAGCACCAATGGGACACACGGCACCAATGGGACACAGCACCAATGGGACACAGGACCAATGGGACACACCGCACCTATGGGACACACAGCACCAATGGGACACACAGCACCTACGGGACACAGCACCAATGGGACACAGCACCTATGGGACACACAGCACCTACGGGACACACAGCACCAATAGGACACACAGCACCAATGGGACACACAGCACCAATGGGACACACGGCACCAATGGGACACAGCAACAATGGGACACACGGCACCAATGGGGGACACGGCACCAATGGGACACACAGCACCAATGGGACACAGCACCA
>NW_011126660.1:0-1185 GCF_000146605.3 Meleagris gallopavo
TCTGGCTCTTGCTGGGGCATCTACCTGGCTGCCCTCCTGGGCAACGGCCTCATCAGCACAGCCGTAGCCTGCCACCACCGCCTGCACACCCCCATGTACTTCTTCCTGCTCAACCTCGCCCTCCTCGACCTGGGCTGCATCTCCACCACTCTCCCCAAAGCCATGGCCAATGCCCTCTGGGACACCAGGGACATCTCCTATGCTGGATGTGTTGCCCAGACATTTCTGTTTGTCTTTCTGATAACAGCAGAGTATTGCATTCTCACCATCATGTCCTATGACCGCTACGTTGCCATCTGCAAGCCCCTGCACTACGGGAGCTTGATGGACAGCAGAGCTTGTGCCACCATGGCAGCAGCTGCCTGGGGCACTGGGGTTCTCTATTCCCTGCTGCACACTGCCAATACATTTTCTCTGCCTCTGTGCCAAGGCAATGCTGTGGATCAGTTCTTCTGTGAAATCCCTCAGATCCTCAAGCTCTCCTGCTCACAGTCCTACCTCAGAGAAATTTGGCTTCTTGTGATCAGTGCCTCTTTAGCATTTGGGTGCTTTGTTTTCATTGTTGTGTCCTATGTGCAGATCTTCAGGGCCGTGCTGAGGATGCCCTCTGAGCAGGGACGGCACAAAGCCTTCTCCACGTGCCTCCCTCACCTGGCCGTGGTCTCCCTGTTTCTCAGCACTGGTATATCTGCCAATCTGAGGCCGCCCTCTCTTTCCTCCCCATCCGTGGACCTGATGGTGTCATTTCTGTACTCGGTGGTGCCTCCAACACTGAACCCCCTCATCTACAGCATGAGGAACCAGGAGCTGAAGGATGCAGTGAGGAAAATGATGCCCTGCTCACATTTCAGCAGGCATAAACTTCTCATCTGTCTCTATAAATGACTCACAGTCTGCTCTGTTACAGGCATGTACTTAGTTTTTTTTTGTCAGGAGGCTGACAAGTGAACTGAGGGACGGAACTGACGTGAGGAAATCCAACTCCATAACCACAGAGTAGTTCTAAAGCAGGTGTGTTTAATCAGGGCTGTGCACACGCCGCATGCAGAGCGGATATTTCTGCCTAACTTCCATACCGGAAGGCAAGAAATGCCCGTACTTACAGAGCAGGCTGCTTACATATGCATTAGATGTCCAAAACAGAGGCTGCTTTATTACACTGAGTCCCAACAATGATTGATGTTG
>NW_011126661.1:0-692 GCF_000146605.3 Meleagris gallopavo
CCCAATAACCCCACATCCCGCCCCATCACTCCACATCCTGCCCATAACCCCACATCCCACCCCATAACCTCACATCCCGCCCTATAACCTCACATCCCGCCCCCTAACACCAATCCCGCCCCATCACCCAACATCCGACCCCATCACCCCATCACCAAGTCCATAACACCACATCCATTGGAGTCATGTGAGGACATTTGGGGTCATTGGGGTCAATTGCGTCATATGGGTTTATTGGGGTCAATGGGATCAGGGAGGTCAATGGGGTCATTGGGGTAAGTGGGATCATCAGGGTCATGTGGGATTTTCGGGTCATTGGGGTCAGTGGAGTGATTGGGGTCGTGTGGGTTTCTTTGGGGTCATGTGGAGTCATTGGGGTCATTGGGGTCAATGGGGTCAGTGGGGTCAATGGGGTCATTGTGGTCAGTGGGGTCAATGGGTCAACGGGATCATTGGGGTCACTGAGATCAATGGGATCTGTGGGGTCATTGGGGTCATGTGAGGCCGTGTGGGGTCAATGGGTTTATTGGGGTCATTGAGGTCACCATTGGGGTCAGTGGGGTCACTGGGATCATTGGGGTCATGTGGGGTCAGTGGGGTCATGTGGGGTCACGTAAGGTTATTGGGGTCACGTAGGGTTATTGGGGTCAATGTGGCCAATGGGGTCACTGGGGTCATGTGTGGACATTTGG
>NW_011126662.1:0-850 GCF_000146605.3 Meleagris gallopavo
TATTGAACATATTCCTACCTACCAGAAACAAAAGGCAGCTTCGGAAAAGAGCCTTAGCAATAAATGACAGATTGAAAAAAAGCCGTGTTCAAAGCAAAACTATTCCTAGGTGTGGATTTGTGTTATAGACACAAAAAAGAAAACTCTTACACGAGGAGCGCTGGTGTTAACAATAGTATCCAATTTATTTAAGTAAGAGAATGGCATATTTGGAAAGAGACAAACAGAGAAGAACACAGCAGCGTATCCTGAGCCTACTCAATGCTCAGGAATGTGTCCGATTCATCAAGCTGCACTCCAAGAGTCATCTTGATGGTGAAGGTGCAGTTGGAGGGGGTGGTCAGCCGGATCTTGCATGAGCGGTGGGAGGGCAGCAGCTCCAGGCGGCAGTCACGCGACTGAGGCAGATGCCTCCAGGCTGCTTTCACCTGGGCCTGGAGCCAGAGCGCGCTTTTCTCCACGTGCAGATAGGAGCCCGTGCAGAAGGTGTCAAGCAAGCTGGGCCCCTGTTTTTCCCTCAGCCCCTCCTGATCGTGGTGCAGAAAGCAGAGCATGTCCCCCAGCAGCCGCTCCCTCGTGCAGGTGCACTCCAGCTGCACGCGCAGACAGGACCTGCTCGTGGCTGTCTCCTCCGCGTCGTCCAGCTCCACATGGAAGGTGTGCCCGGGAGGAGGCCTCACAGGCACGAGCAGCTGGTAGATGACATTGCCATCGTGGGTGCTCCATTCTTCATAGACGCAGACCCCGATGGCCGGCTGCAGCTGGGGCGTGAAGCTGTGGCAGGTTTGTCCTCGGCAGGTGCGCAGAAGGTCATCCACCAGCTCCTCCACCAGCTGGCACTTGTCAGCCA
>NW_011126663.1:0-423 GCF_000146605.3 Meleagris gallopavo
TTCTCTCCTCACCTCTGTCCAACGGTGTTTTCCTCATCTGCCAGCAGGTGTTATTACCTCCGACCTCGTCACTGCACAGTGCTCCAAGAGCACCGACTGAACAAGCCCAGTACATGCCAGTAAAAATTCCTGCATCAAAAAGGAACAAAGATGGCAGGGCAGGACAGAAAGAGGCAGTGTGCATGTTGAAAGGCATTTCAGAGCCTAAATGGCTCTTGCTACAGCACACCTGACTCGTGTTCAAAGCTGAACAGCCACAAGAATACCTGTTTCCATCAGCTGCCGTCATCCAAAACAGCCAGACTCCTGAGGTCACCTGGCCCAAACATTCTTTTTGCTCAGCACTTTCTTCCTGCAAGAGAGATGTGATCACGTCACGTGCATCAGTTTTCAAACACCCCATCCTAGCAGCAAGGAGCAAGG
>NW_011126664.1:0-639 GCF_000146605.3 Meleagris gallopavo
CATGGATACCAAGATAAGTAATGAAATGAACACCAGGCTGGCTGTGAAGTGGGCATGAGCTGAGTGCAGGTTGTTTTGTGATGCCCTGGGCGTGTGAAAGCAGGCATAACATTGGCAGTTCCCTGTGTCACCCAGGCTGTGACGTCCTGGTGGGCATAATCAGAAGAGCTCCAAGGGTCAGGCAGCCCTGGCCAAGGAGAGAAGGTGGGTGAGCAGTGGAGGAGGTTTGAGGGAACTTCAGAGTACCTGGATGGGAAGGCCTGGGTGTGAGGCATGGAGGCAGGAGTGGCTGTGATATAAGAGTTGGTCTGTCCTCCTCCTTTGTCTTTGAGAGCCAGAGGCGCAGAGGAGGATGAGAGCAGAGCTTGGAAGCCTCGTGTCCTCTGCTGCTCAGTTTGGAGAGAAGTTCCACCTTGCCCAGGGACATGGATACCAAGATAAGTAATGAATGAACACCAGGCTGGCTGTGAAGTGGGCATGAGCTGAGTGCAGGTTGGTTTGTGATGCCCTGGGCGTGGGAAAGCAGGCATAACATTGGCAGTTCCCTGTGTCACCCAGGCTTTGACGTCCTGGTGGGCATAATCAGAAGAGCTCCAAGGGTCAGCCAGCCCTGGCCAAGGAGAGAAGGTGGGTGAGCAG
>NW_011126665.1:0-406 GCF_000146605.3 Meleagris gallopavo
TGGGTGAGAAAACTGGTATTTCTGCGAGATATTGCCATATTGTTGGGGAGACTACTGGTATTTTTGGTGAAAAAATGTAATATTTGGATTAGGGTTAGGGTTTGGGTTAGGGTTAGGGTTAGGGTAGTGTTAGGGTTAGGGTTAGGGTTAGGGTTAGGGTTAGGGTTCAGGTAGGGTTAGGGTTAGGCTTAGGGTTACGGTTAGGGTAAGGGTTAGGGTTGTGTTTTGGGTGAGAAAACTGGTATTTCTGGGAGATATTGCCATATTGTTGGAGATACAACTGGTATTTTTGGTGAGAAAATGTAATATTTGGGTTAGGGTTACCGTTAGGATAAGGGTTAGGGTAGGGTTAGGATTAGGTTTAGGGTAGGGTTAGGGTTAGGGTTAGGGTAGGGTTAGGGTTAGG
>NW_011126666.1:0-518 GCF_000146605.3 Meleagris gallopavo
CCCCAAAATGACGTTTTCTCCCAGGAATTGCACCTTTCCTCCTGACATATTACATTTTCTACCAAAAATACCAGTTGTCTCCCCAACAATATGGCAATATCTCCCAGAAATACCAGCTTTCTCACCCAAAACACAACGTTTCCTACCAGAAATACAAGGATTCTCCCCCAATAACTGTGACATTTTCTGCCAGGAATTGCAGTTTTCTCCCAGAAATACCACATTTTCTCACAGAAATACCGGTTTTCCCTCCGAAAATAGGACATCTTCTCTCAGAAACCGCAGTTCCCCCCCCCCAAAATACGCCTTTTTCACCCAGAAATTGCAGTATTCTCCCAAGAAATATCACGATTTCTTCCAGAAAGAGCAGATTTCTCCGTGAAATATGACATTTTGTAACAGAAATACCAGTTCTCTCACAACAAAATCAGCGTTTTCTACCAGAAATACCAGTTTTCTCCCGGAAATATGCCATTTTCCGCCAGGAACTGCACTTTCCTCCCACAAATACTATGTTT
>NW_011126667.1:0-725 GCF_000146605.3 Meleagris gallopavo
CAACAGGGACTTTATCTCCCTCTACGGTATGTAGGGAGCTGGACTGGGTTGGACCACCACGATTGATAGATCCTCAGGTATTGACTAACCAGGTGGCTTCTGCCAAATGCTTCTCCCAGTGCTTAAATGTACCGCCTCCCATTGCTTTCAGCATAGTTTTTAACAACCCATTGTATCGTTCAATCTTACCTGAGGCCGGTGCATGGTAGGGAATATGGTAAATCCACTGAATACCATGACCTTTAGCCCAGGTACCTACAAGAGAATTTTTAAAATGAGTCCCATTATCTGACTCAATTCTTTCTGGGGTACCATGTCGCCACAGGACTTGTGTCTCAAGACCTAGTATGGTATTTCGGGCGGTAGCGTGGGGTACTGCATAGGTTTCAAGCCACCCAGTTGTTGCCTCCACCATGGTGAGCACATAACGCTTACCATTACGAGATCGTGGCAAGGTGATATAATCAACCTGCCATGCCTCCCCATATTTGTACTTTTGCCATCGCCCTTCCTCCCAGAGAGGGTTCATTCTCTTGGCTTGTTTAATTGTGGCACACGTGTCACAGTCGTGAATGATTTGCGCAATAGCATCCATAGTTAAATCCACCCCTCGGTCTCTAGCCCACTTATATGTCGCATCTCTCCCTTGATGGCCTGAGGTCTCATGGGCCCATCGGGCTAGAAATAATTCACCCTTGTTCTGCCAGTCCAGATCTATTTGGGCC
>NW_011126668.1:0-512 GCF_000146605.3 Meleagris gallopavo
TTCTA
This sequence comes from Meleagris gallopavo, assembly GCF_000146605.3. Taxonomy (NCBI): domain Eukaryota; kingdom Metazoa; phylum Chordata; class Aves; order Galliformes; family Phasianidae; genus Meleagris; species Meleagris gallopavo. The sequence goes on from NW_011126668.1 coordinate 6, forward strand.
ACAGATACAAACTAGTATTTCCCACCTGGGGTATGGGAAGATGGGTGCTTGTTAGCAGTCAGTGAAAATCTCTACGAGAGAGAGAGGGCTTTTAGTAGACTGCTAACCAGTGAGCACAACAAGAACTAACAGAAGAGAAGAGATGTTTCCTTGGGCATTCAGGTGAAAATCATTCCTGACTGCTTTTTCATTCACCAGGAAAATCCGTTGATTGATGAGAAACCTGTTCTCATAATTTGAAGCTGATAGACTTTAGGCTCTGTGCAAAGCCAAAGGTAAGAGTATCTTAAATCAAATATAACGTGCCCCCAAGTAATGCATGTTTGACCACAGTGTGCAGCAGGGACTTGCCCAAACACCCTACATTCAAGCTGTTTCTGTGGTCGAGATGCAATTGCATCTTGCTTGGAAGGGCCTTGGCTGTGTGAGAGTGAACAGAACAGAGAGTAGACAGTGCTTGCACTGACAGTTCATCTTAGTAGATGATCAGCTAAGGAAAATAATGCA
>NW_011126669.1:0-1009 GCF_000146605.3 Meleagris gallopavo
CTTCCTGAAATATTACATTTTCTCACCAAAAATACCAGTTGTCTCCCCAACAATATGACAACATCTCCCAGAAATACCGGTTTTCTCACCCAAAACACAACGTTTCCTACCAGAAATACCAGGATTCTCCCCCAAAATAGGACATTTTCTACCAGGAATTGCAGTTTTCTGCCAGAAATACCACATTTTCTCACAGAAATACCAGTTTTCCCTCCGAAAATAGGACATCTTCTCTCAGAAACGGCAGTTTCCCCCCCCCAAAATACACCATTTTTCACCCAGAAATTGCAGTATTCTCCCCTGAAATATCACGTTTTCTTCCAGAAATAGCAGATTTCTCCATGAAATATGACATTTTGGAACAGAAATACCAGTTCTCTCGCAACAAAATCAGCGTTTTCTACCAGAAATACCAGTTTTCTCCTGGAAATACGGCATTTAACTCTCAGAAATGGCAGCTTTCTCCCCAAAAATATGGTATTTTCTCCAACAAGTGACAGTTTTAGCACAAAAATACGACATTTTCCACCACAAATACCAGTTTCCTCCCAAAAACATGCCATTTTCTGCCAGGAACTGCAGTTTCCTCCCACAAATACCATTTTTCAACCAGAAACATGACATTTTCTCCCACAAATACCAGCTTTCTCCCAGAAATAGGACGTTTTGTACCAGAAATTCCAGTTTTCTCACCAAAACCTCAGCGTTCCCTAACAGAAATACCAGTTTTCGCCCGGAAGTAGGCCATTTTCTCTCAGAAATGGCAGTTTTCTCCCCAAAATGACCTTTTCTCCCAGGAATTGCACCTTTCTTCCTGAAATATTACATTTTCTACCAAAAATACCAGTTGTCTCCCCAACAATATGGCAACATCTCCCAGAAATACCAGTTTTCTCACCCAAAACACAACGTTTCCTACCAGAAATACCAGGATTCTCCCCCAAAATAGGACATTTTCTGCCAGGAATTGCAGTTTTCTGCCAGAAATACCACATTTTCTCACAGAAAT
>NW_011126670.1:0-1544 GCF_000146605.3 Meleagris gallopavo
AAAAACTCTTGGGGATTTACAAAAACAATATCTCTGAACAAATCTAACTTGTTAGCCTTTCTGTCTAGAAAGCTCTTTGGCTTACAGCTTTCAGAGAAAGGAAAAAAAAAATTTTTTTTTAACCCTAAATCTATCATTGTCCTTTGTAAAAGCAGAATGCAAGTGCAGGGAAGAAAAAAATAGACCACCTCATAATTTTCCTCTTGTTATTGGTGCTGTGCTAGTAAAATCCATTTGGGTAGTCCAAAGAAGTTCTGGTTACTAATTAAACGAGTTTGGCATTGTGCAATTACTTTAATCATCATCTGATATTCAACAAGTTACAAGAATGCTGAACGTGCATAGAACTGTAATAGAAATATTTAAAGGTGATCCGAACTCGCAGAAAGTTGCCAGATATAATAACTTTAAATACTACCAAACCACTTCTGAGTATTGAAAAATGTCTTATTTTAATTCAAAACTAGCTCTGTACTTTTAAAACCTTGTTTTTCCTTTTTTTCTTAGCTTTGCCAGAGTCAGGAGTTGCTTGGTTTTAACAAGCTCACTAAAATAGGCAGGAGAATCAGCAACAAACTGCAAATTCACTCTTCACCACACAGTGCAAAAAACATAGTCACATCTTAAAATGATTCCATATTAAATATGAAGTATACAATATTTCAAAAGATCCGGAAACTAAGAGAAAAAAGGAGAACAAAAATACAGGAAATCCAAAATACATCTTTGACTTTTTTTAATCTTAAAGTTTAGGGTCACATGACTGAGTAGACAAGTTTTTAGCTTTATGAGGAAAGAAACTTTGGTATGGAGTTCAACTAGCCATGCAACACATCCTTCTCTTAAAAAAGAAAAGATCAAGTACATGTTTGGAAGCTACAGCTCAAAGCTGGACTACAGAAACAAGGGTAATCTCTTTTTAATTTAATTTTCAAGTGCTTGCTGATTATTGTTCTTCTGATACTGAAATTATTTAAGAAATCTTTCCTACCATGGGGAAACTTTCCTTTTATTTGCTAACCACTAATAATTACTCTTTACTCCTTTTAAAATTGCACTCTGATGCTTGAAGAATATTGTATTAAAATTTTTCTTTAAGACTCCCTCTATTTTAAAAATTATTTTGTGTTCCACAGACCCGTGCTGTTAGCAGTAAGTGTTGAAAGACAAAAGTATCCTCCTACTCCAAGTTACTTTATTAAATAGGTCAAAGATAAATTTGACTACAAACTGGAACAAAAAGGTGTTTTTGTTTTTAATTTAATAAATGGTAACAGAAATGACAAATGCTGGACTTGGGGCGGGGCAATCTGAGGTATTTATACAAACTGGGGGAAGATCTTGAGAGCAGCCCTGCAGAGGACTTGGGGGTTCTGGTGGACGAGAAACTGGACATGAGCCTGCAGTGCATGCTTGCAGCCCAGAAGGCTGTGTTCTGGGCTGCATTAAAAAGGGGTAGCCAGCAGAGAGAGAGAGGTGATCATCCCCATCTACTCAGCTCTTGTGAGGCCCCATCTGGAGTACTGTGTCCAGGCCTGGGGCCC
>NW_011126671.1:0-703 GCF_000146605.3 Meleagris gallopavo
GAACATGGTAGACACGTACAGTCCTGTGTTTGACTGTATTCCATATGTCTAACCACATGTCCTTGCCCCAGATCGGCCGGGCACGGACAGTCCATTCTTGGGTGGCCCACTGTGCAATCCACAAAGTGAGCCCTCGATACACAGCCCAACTATCCGTACAGATGTTCAGGATACCATCACCGGCTTCCTTACTTATAACCATCCACACGGTTCGCAGTTCTGCCCGTTGGCTGCTCTGACCATCCCCCTCATCAAACCAGATGGTCTCAGTAGAAGGATGGTATGCTATTGCTCTCCACTTGCTCGGATTGCCCCTGCTGGATCCATCTGTGTACCAAGCATCTTCAGGGATAGGGTATTTTCCCTCCTGAGCGGGACTCTTCTGCGCTGGAGCGACCAGTATTCCTTCGGTGCGTCACTGTGATATGTTAGTGGGCCTAGGATCTTCTGAAGTTCTTCTTTCAAAGGGGATGAAGACAGACTGCTCCTTTGGCTGAGATAGGCGACCCATCGTGCCACTGTTTGTGCTTGGGCCACCCCGTCTTCGGAAGGTGGGTCAGATCTTTACCACCCCTGAATCGGCAGAGTGGTCTTGACTATAACTTCAGCCGTTTCAGTTATTGGCTCTACTGCCTGCAGTGCTGAATCGGCAGCCAATAACTGCTTTTCAATCCTACTGTATCTCTCTTCTGCTCCGTGCCAA
>NW_011126672.1:0-528 GCF_000146605.3 Meleagris gallopavo
GCACAGAGTGCAGCCATGTGCTCCGAGCAAGGAGCACAGGTTTGTGAACGAGGCCCGGATGCAGGGCAGTGCCTTCATGACTGTATTGTGTCCAACAGGTGGCAGCAGAGCTGCGGTGCTCCCAAGTGCCGTAACAACTGCACGGAGAGATGTGTTGGGTCTCGGTGGAAACAGCAAGGAATGGAATCTGCATTTCCCGGCATGCCCCGGAACCTCACTTTGCTGACTGGTCATTGTCTGCCCAGCAGGTAAGGGCGATGCACACCCGCCAGTGTTTACCCCATTCCAGAGCCCGGCACAATAGGGTTCCCCCAGAGCTCTGAATTGCGCTTCATGGTGCCCAGAAGGCTGCCTATCCTCTTTGTTCTGTGTCTTGCTTGTCTCTGGTCTTGCACTGTTTTCACTATTACATTCTCTTCGTCCTCCCTCTTTTTGTGTTCCTTGCCCCATTCTCTTGGCCTAATGACCCCTTGGCTTTGTGTTGCCACATTCATGTCGGCATTCAGTTTTGGCGTTCCCTGCCGTATT
>NW_011126673.1:0-441 GCF_000146605.3 Meleagris gallopavo
CCTTAAAAATATCCCCTTCTGAGGTAATCAATACCAAGTATGCATGGAGCCCCTGGGCCAGTCACAATAGGGTGCTTTTGCCAGTCTTTACCAGTGAGGCTGATTTTGGCCTCCAACATAGTCAGCTCTTGGGAACCTCCAGTCACCCCATGAACATAAATTGATTTTGTCCCTTGGTGACTCGAGGGCATTAGAGTGCACTGTGCACCAGTATCCACCAGGGCCTTATATTTTCGTGATTCTGATGTGCCAGGCCATCTAATCCACACAGTCCAATAAACTCTATTACTCCCCTTTCCCCCCCTGGCTGGGGGCAGGGCCCCTCTATTTGTTACCTTCATTGTCTGCAGCAACTGGAGCAATCACCTTTTCGGAGAAGTTCACCTTGGTGGTTGATTTGTCTTGTAACTCTCTTACCCGTGCTTGAAGTACAGGAGTAGG
>NW_011126674.1:0-621 GCF_000146605.3 Meleagris gallopavo
TGAAGGGCTGCTAGGTGTAAGAGCAGCATGTGAATCTGGAGACTGCTTCCTTTGGGGTGTGGGGTGAGCCCTTAGAATGGGGTGAGTGATTCCTGCTTTCTTTCAGAGCTGTGAGCTCTGCTTTTCTGGAGGATCTCAAGCTGGATGGCTGTCATTATAGGGCTATGTGCTAATTGCATCCTTGCGGTGTTTTTTAAGGGCATTGTGTGCATCCTTGTTGTGTTTTAAATTATGTTCTGCGTCTCTTCTGATTTCATTTTGCAGCCTGATGGAGTTGAAGGATTGCCTGGGCTCCTCCAGTCAGTGGTGTGAGATCTGTCCAGCAGGTAATGAACATCATGCACCCCATGTTGGTGCGCTGCTTGTATGCAGGTAGGTTTGCGATGTGATCCGACTCCCCCATGCTGACCATCCACAGCTAGATCAAGTTGCTCAGAGTCTGAGCCAGGCTCACCTTGAAAGGCAACCTGGGCCACTGCATCAGCACCCTCACTGTACAAGACATTTTCCTTAGATTTCACCTCCATTTTCCCTTGTTCTTTCCTTTAGGTATTGAAAGGCTGTTACCAGGTTCCCTTGGAGCCTTCACTTCTCCAGGAGGCTGAACAGCCCAGCTCTCCT
>NW_011126675.1:0-576 GCF_000146605.3 Meleagris gallopavo
GAGGGGCCAGATATGCCCTGACCTGCGTCGACTGCAAGTGGGCTACTGCAGGCCTATCCAGTGCCAAAAGCAAACCAGGCAGATACCATCAAGGCACTCACCAAACTGATGTCTGCCTCCGGGACACCTCAACTCATCAAGAGCGACCAAGGAACTCATTTTACTGGTGCCATGATACAGCACTGGGCAGAAGAAAATCACATCGAATGGCGATTCCACCTGCCATATAATCCAATGGGAGCAGGTCTCATCGAACGTCATAACGGGATTCTTAAGGCTGCCCTGAAGACAGACTCCCAGTCCCTGCAGGGGTGGACAAAGAGACTGTATGAAACCTTGCGGGACCTGAATGAAAGACCCCGAGACGGCAGACCCAGTGCCCTGAGAATGTTGCAGACAACGTGGGCCACCCCACTTAGATCCAAATGATGGGCACTGATCATCAGGTAAGACCCCAGATAGCTAACGAGAATAATCTTCTGCTCCCTGCCCCTGAGAAGTTAGATCCTGGCACCCATAGATGAATGGCCTTGGAAGGTGCAGGTAGGATCCGAGGTGGTGTGGCCTACTTGCACC
>NW_011126676.1:0-649 GCF_000146605.3 Meleagris gallopavo
AAAAAAAAACACTCACTCCATCACCAAAGAACAAGGCATACTCCAAAGGAAGCACTCCCCAGGTTCACATGCTGCTCCTACTCTTCCCAGCCCTTAAATGGGATCAGGGAGGGGTGGAGCCTGGCTCTGCCCCACTCCACAGCCAAACTGCCCCCAGCTGTGCTCGCAGGGCTGCACCCCGCCCCAGGTGTTGCCACAAAAACAGGAGGGCAAGGGAATGCCCAGGCAAAGGCAAGGGCCAAGAGAACATGGAAGGAAATGCCAAGGATGACGGCCCAGACAATACGGCAGGGAACGCCAAAACTGAATGCCGACATGAATGTGGCAACACAAAGCCAAGGGGTCATTAGGCCAAGAGAATGGGGCAAGGAACACAAAAATAGGAGGACAAGAGAATGTAATAGTGAAAACAGTGCAAGACCAGAGACAAGCAAGACACAGAACAAAGAGGATAGGCAGCCTTCTGGGCACCATGAAGCGCAATTCAGAGCTCTGGGGGAACCCTATTGTGCCGGGCTCTGGAATGGGTAAACGCTGGCGGGTGTGCGATCGCCCTTACCTGCTGGGCAGACAATGACCAGTCAGCAAAGTGAGGTTCCGGGGCATGCCGGGAAATGCAGATTCCACTTCCTTTGCTGTTTCCACAGAG
>NW_011126677.1:0-908 GCF_000146605.3 Meleagris gallopavo
CACCCAAAATGGCACCCGGGGGGACCAGAGGGCACCAAAATGGCCCCAAAATGGCCCCCAAAATCAACCCCAAAATGGCCCCAAAATGGCCCCAAATGGCCCCCAAATGGCCCCAAATTCAACACCAAAATGGCCCCCAAAAATCGGCCCCCAAAAACTTCGGCCCCAAATCCAACCCCAAATGGCCCCCAAAAATGGCCCCAAAATGGCCCCAAATGGCCCCCAAATCAACCCCAAATGGCCCCAAAAATGGCCCCAAATGGCCCCAAATGGCCCCCAAGGCCCCTTAGCGCCGCCACTCATTGCCCCCCATTAATTACCCCCATTAATCACCCCCATTAACCACCCCCTCATTAATTCCCCCGCATTAACAGCCCCCAAATAATCAACACCCCACAACCCCCGCCTAATTAATTAATTACCCCTAAGAATTAACTACCGCCGCCGCTAATTACCCCCCATTCCTCACCCCTGTCGACCACCCCCCTCGTTAATCACCCCCTCGTTAATTACCCCCAAATTAACCAACCCCGCAAGCCCCACCCTCCCCCCACCAACCCCGTGCCGCCATTAACGATGAATTAGCCCATTCATTAATTAATCGGCGCTAATTACCGGCACTGACGGTCACCCACTGGGCGCTGTCTCCGCCCCGGAAGCAGTGAGCGGCCGTCAGCACGAAGTATCGCGAGATCAGCGAAGCCGCGCAGCGCTCCCGGCCGCTCTCGGGTCTCTGCCCCACGGAACCGGAACCGGAACCAAAGGTCGGAACCGGAACCAAATGTCGGAACCGGAAACAAAGGTTGGAACCGGAACCAAAGGTCGGAACCGGAACCAAAGGTCGGAACCGGAACCAAACATCGGAACCGGAACCAAAGGTTGGAACCGGAACCAAACGTCGGAACCGG
>NW_011126678.1:0-461 GCF_000146605.3 Meleagris gallopavo
GGCACAGCAGCACTCAATGGGGGTGTGACTTCATTCAGGCCACGGTAGTCCACCGTCAGCCTCCATTCTCCACTGGTTTTACACACTGGCCATATGGGGCTGTTAAAAGGTGAGTGAGTCTTGCTAATCACTCCCTGATTCTCTAGTTGGTGAATCAGCTTCTGAATGGGGAGCAAGGAATCCCTGTTGGTGCGGTACTGCCGTCTGTGCACCGTTTTTGTAGCAATCGGTACCTGTTGCTCTTTCACTCGTAGCAACCCCACGGCAGATGGATCTTCTGACAGGCCAGGCAAAATAGACAACTGCTTAACACCTTCTGTGTCTACAGCAGCTATTCCAAAGGCCCATCGATACCCTTTGGGATCCTTAAAATATCCCCCTTCTGAGGTAATCAATACCAAGTATGCATGGAGCCCCTGGGCCAGTCACAATAGGGTGCTTTTGCCAGTCTTTACCAGTGA
>NW_011126679.1:0-564 GCF_000146605.3 Meleagris gallopavo
GGAGATGGTGTCAAAGGAGCCGAAGGTGGGAATCCAGACCCCCTGCAAGTGGAAGAGAAAGGAAGGGAGGAAGGGTTATGGGGCGGCTGGAGGAAGAGCCGCAGGGGGTCCAAGGTAGGGACAGAGCTCAGGAGCCCTTTCCCGCCATTCAGAGGCATGAGCCAGGGCATCGGGAATGGCTTTGGGAAGGGGCTGCATGGTCCTCTCCTTCCCCTCGCCCTCCCAGATGCAGCACTGCAGGCGGGGCAGAAGCAGCCTATGGGATCCAGAGGCTTCCAGAGACCGGGATCACCCCTGAACACGGCAGCGCCCAACACAAGTGATCGTGCGTTTGCAGGAAGGCCGTGGGATGCCCAGCAGAGAAACGCGGGGGAGTTTCCCGCTTTGTGTGGAGGGGAAGACTGGGAGGAAGTCCAGGCTGAGCTGGACAGGGAGAGGAGGAACCCGACAGCCAACACACCTTCTGCCCCAGGAGATGCTCCCGTACGTAGGCGGGCACCGCATCCCAGACGGCGACTCGCTCTGGAAGGCAAAGGAAAAGCGGGGCACACTCTGCACCTGCCG
>NW_011126680.1:0-321 GCF_000146605.3 Meleagris gallopavo
GTGTGACTTGATTCGGAGTGTGGGACGTGAAATGGGGGTGTGTGACGTCTTTTTAGGGGTGTGTGACGTCATTGTTGACGTGTGACGTCACTTGGGGGTTGGGACGTCACATGGGGTGTGTGACGTCATTTTTGGGGTATGACATCACATGTGGTTGTGTGATGTCACATGGGGTGTGTGACGTCATTTTAGGGGGTGTGTGACGTCACTGTGGGGTATTGCGTCACTTGGTGGTTGTGACGTCATTTGGGGTTTGTGACATCACAATGGGTGTGTGACGTCATTTGGGGCGTGTGACAGCACTTGGGGGTTGTGACGTCA
>NW_011126681.1:0-351 GCF_000146605.3 Meleagris gallopavo
TCCACGTGTGCTGAGGGAGCTGGCGGAGGTCATTGCCGAACCGCTCTTTTGAGAGGTCTTGGATAACAGGGGAGGTCCCTGAAGACTGGAGGATAGCCAGTGTCACTCCGGTCTTCAAAAAGGGCAAGAAGGAAGATCCGGGTAATTATAGGCCTGTCAGCCTCACCTCCGTCCCTGGAAAGGTGATGGAACAGCTTGTGCTGGATACCATCTCCAGACAACTGGGAGAAAAGGAGGTTATCAGGAGTAGTCAGCATGGGTTCACCAAGGGGAGTTCGTGCTCGACCAACTTGGTGGCCTTCTATGATGCTGTCGCATGCTGGGTGGATGGGGGAAGAGTGGTAGATGTAA
>NW_011126682.1:0-519 GCF_000146605.3 Meleagris gallopavo
TGGTATCAACAGAATTTTATAAGGAGAGAGAATGTGAAATTGATGGTGGATCGGCCTTACCACAACGCTGAGATGAGAAGCGCAGGCAGAGAAGCGCAGGCGAGAAGCGCAGGCGAGAAGCGCAGGCAGAGAAGCGCAAGCGAAGCAGCGCAGGCAGAGAAGCGCAAGCGAAGCAGCGCAGGCAGAGAAGAGAGCATCAGGTGACCTTGCCGGGAGTTCTATCTCCTCGCTGACCGCAAAGCCCCCTGGGGAAACGTAGCTGCTCTTCTCCGCTGGACAGGCACCCGGAACTTGAGCATCAGCAGTCAAACCCCCAGTACATTGCATGATGTTATGATGGGGAATACCGATAATGAAAAATCATGAAACCATGACATTCCACCCCTTATTCCACATCACTACATCATGCTTAATATAGACAAACAAAATATAAACACACGCACTAGGAATTACTGACTGCACTCCCTCAACATCAAGTTCCCTTGCGGTACACATTGAACATCCCCGTTTTCCTGCATC
>NW_011126683.1:0-882 GCF_000146605.3 Meleagris gallopavo
TCCCCAAAAATACGACATTTTCTCACTGACATAGGTGTTTTCTCCAAAGAAATAAAACATTTCCTCCCAGAAATACCAGTTTTCTCCCAGAAATAGGACATTTTCTCAATGAACTTCCTGTGTCTTCTCAGAAATACCTGTTTTCTCCCAGAAATAGGACATTTTTCAACCAGAAACATGACATTTTCTTCCAGAAATACCAGTCGTCTGCCTAGAAATATGACATTTTTCCCCTAGAAGTTGCAGTATTCTCCCCTGATATATGACGTTTTCCCCTAGAAATAACAGTTTTCTCCAATTATAGATGACGTTTTCTCCCAGAAATACAAGCTTTCTCCATGAAAGATGACATTTTGTGCCAGAAATACCAGTTTTCTCCTGACAAACACAACGTTTTCTACCAGAAATTCCAGTTTAGTCCCCCAAAAATACGGCATTTTCTCCCAGAAATACCAGTTCTCTGCCCAGAAACATGACTTTTTCTCCCAGGTATACCAGTTTGCTTCCTCAAAATATGACATTTTCTCCAAGAAATAGGAGTTTTCTCCCCAAAAATATTACATTTTCTATCAGAAATACCAGTTATCTCGCAAAAATACGCCATTTTCTCCCAGAAATTCCACGTTTCTCCCCAAAAATACGCCATGTTCTGCCAGGAACTGCACTTTTCTCCCAGAAATACCATATTTCAACCAGAAACATGGTGTTTTCTCCACGAAATTGCAGTTTTCTCTCAGAAATAAATTTTCTCCCAGAATACCAGTTTTTCTCCCCAAAATATGACATTTTCTCCCAGAAGTTGCCGTATTCTACCCAGAAATATGATATTTTCTACCAGAAATCCCAGTTTTCTCCCAGAAATACGAGAGTTTCTACCACAAA
>NW_011126684.1:0-589 GCF_000146605.3 Meleagris gallopavo
AATACCATTTTTCAACCAGAAATAGGACGTTTTCTCCCATCAATACCGTTTTCAACCAGAAATATGACGTTTTCTCCGAGAAATAGTAGCTTTCTCCCAAAATATGATATTCTGCCCCAGAAATTCCAGTTTTATCAACGAAGACTCTACGTTTTTCACCAGAAATACCTATTTTATCCCCAAACATGACATTTTCTCCAGAAATACCAGATTTCTTCCCTTAAATATGACACCTTTTCCAAGAAATAGTACATTTTTCCCCAAAAATATGATATTTTCCCCAAGAAATGCCAGTTTTATCGCGTAAATACGTCATTTTATTCCGCTAATACCCGCTTTCTCCCAAAAATATGCCATTTTCTGCCAGGAACTGCAGTTTCCTCCCACAAATACCATTTTTTCTACAAGTAATATGACGTTTTCTCCCAGAAATATCAGATTTTGCCCCCAAAACATGACATTTTCTTCAAGAAATACGGGTTTTCTTACAAAATACGATATTTTGCTCCAGAAATTCCAGTTTTATCACCGAAGACTCTACTTTTTTCACCAGAAATACCTATTTTATCCCCAAACATGACATTTTCTC
>NW_011126684.1:2930-3373 GCF_000146605.3 Meleagris gallopavo
AAATGACACCTTTTCCAAGAAATAGTACATTTTTCCCTAAAATATGATATTTTCTCCAAGAAATGCCAGTTTAATCGCAAATATACGACATTTTATACCGCAAATAGCCGCTTTCTCCCAAAAATAAGCCATTTTCGGCCAGGAACTGCAGTTTCCTCCCACAAATACCATTTTTTCTACAAGAAATATGACGTTTTTCTCCCCGAAATATCAGATTTTGCCCCCAAAACATGACATTTTCTTCAAGAAATACGGGTTTTCTCCCAAAATATGATATTTTGCTCCAGAAATTCCAGTTTTATTCTCCAAGACACTACGTTTTTCACCAGAAATACCTATTTTATCCCCAAACATGACATTTTCTCCAGAAATACCAGATTTCTTCCCTTAAATATGACACCTTTTCCAAGAAATAGTACATTTTTCCCCAAAAATATGATATT
>NW_011126685.1:0-583 GCF_000146605.3 Meleagris gallopavo
ACCGTCTCCTAATGTGCTTTCAGCCGCTCCTCTCCCAAAGGACAGCACCAGCTGAAATTGCAGTTCATTTCTGCAGACATAAACAGACAGATACCCTCCAGATATACAGCTTTCTCTAAGACAAATTTAAGTGCACAGATGTTGGGATAGCTGGTCTGAGGGAAGCAAGGGTAGACATATGATCCATGGAAAGTTCCTAAGAAGAAAATACCCAGAAAGCAGTGATACGACAATAGAATATCATAGAATCATAGAATCACCAAGGTTGGAAAAGACCCACAAGATCAGCCAGTCCAACCATCCACCCTATTGGCCACCTGAGCACACTGCTGGCTCCTGTTCAGCCGAGCATCAACCACCATCCCCAGGCCCTTTCCTCTTCACAATCATCCAGCCGCTCAGCCCCAAGCCTGTAGCATTGCCTGGGTTGTTGTGGCCAAAGTGCAGGACCCGGCACTTGGCCCTGTTGAACCTCATCCCATTCACCTCAGCCCAGAAATGCAGCTTATCCAGATCCCTCTGAATAAGGGGGCCTCCCTATCCTCAGGCAGATCCACACCACCTCCCCGCTCGGTGTCATCTG
>NW_011126686.1:0-525 GCF_000146605.3 Meleagris gallopavo
ACGAGGTACAGCTTAGAATCAGTCACTGAATATGCAACATACTTCTGGGAAAACTTGTAACAAAAAAATGTAACAACTCCTAGAAACTTCTGCATATGTAATAAATCTCTTGGAAAATTTCTGCATACATAACACCAGTTATGTGTATAAACTGAAGATCTTTTGTGTAAGCTATGCATGGTGGAGGAGCACCTCCATGTAACCAGCACTGTCAGTAAGAATACCTGCTTAGCCGTAATAAAGCTTTTGCTGTTAAATCTTTTTGCATCGATATCTTCAATTCGCCGGGCACAGTTCTTTCTGCTGCATAATGCTCATTCATCAATGTTTTCCTAGGTATCAAGATAAATATCTTACCTACATAAAAATTGCTGGGGTTTAGTAAGGTTAACCATTCTCCAGAAGAGCTGATTGCAAACTTTCTCAGCAGAGAGCATGCTCTTTAAGCTGAGTGCTGTGCCTGCCCTGCAAAGCTCAGTTCTGGTGGTTATAAAGCTAGAGCTATCGGTCCATTGGTTCTCTTCC
>NW_011126687.1:0-731 GCF_000146605.3 Meleagris gallopavo
TTGTGATGCAACTGCTTTTGCATCTTGTTCTTTGTGTGGGAGAGCCAGAGGCCGAGAGGAGAACATAGCTAGAGCATGGAAGCTCGTGTCCTCTGCTGCACAGCTGGAGAGATGTTCCATTTTTGACATGGACATCCGTGCAGAAATATTTAGTCAAAAGGACAGTAGGATTGTGGCATGATGGGCAGGTGGTACTGGCAACTGGCATTGTGACGGCATGGGCATGTCACAGAAGGCAGAATGCTTACAGATCCATGTGTCACAGAGGTACTGGTGCCATGGGCTGCATCGGGAGAGCCTAGAAAGAGCTGCATCCCTGTGCCAGCCTAATGCTCAGGAGAGTAGGATGGTGTGCAGAGGCTGAGGTAAGAGGGGCAGGAGAGCGGGCCCGTCTGGGTTGTCTGTTGAAGTAGACAGGATGAAAGGAGTGTTTGTGATGCAACTGATTTGCATCTTGTTCTTTGTGTTAGAGAGCCAGAAGCCGAGAGGAGAACATGGCTAGAGCATGGAAGCTCGTGTCCTCTGCTGCACAGCTGGAGAGATGTTCCATTTTTTGACATGGACATCCGTGCAGAGATATTTAGTCAGAAGAACAGTAGGATTGTTGCATGATGGGCAGGTGGTACAGGGAACTGGCATTGTGACGGCATGGGCATGTCACAGAAGGCAGAACGCTTACAGATCCATCTGGTGCCATGGGCTGCATAGGGAGAGCCTAGAAAGAGCTGCAT
>NW_011126688.1:0-396 GCF_000146605.3 Meleagris gallopavo
CCCACTTTCTGTCACGCACACCCTGAGAGCACTACATCGGTCGCTCCTCGAACTTGCAAATGCCTGATTAGAGAGGGTTTTCCCTTCCACTCTTTTCCTCTCTGAAAGCAGATGTGTAGCAGTGGAAAACCTCACTCTAATGAATTGTGGCTCGAAATAAAGGCAGAGACATAGTATTCAGAGGTAGGCGTAGTGCATTCTGCATGTAGCCAAGGCGAAGTGCAAACCGCTCCTTTCCGATGTGCGCACAGGAGCCCGCTCACTCGTCGGAGAAAAGCAGCCGGCTGAAGTGGCCCGTTCTCGGCAAGCGAGAAACACTGCTGACCGCTGCTGATTGCTGAAAGCGGCGTTCGGGGAGAAGCGCGATTTCTCGGCCAGCTACGGCAAAGACTCCGG
>NW_011126689.1:0-474 GCF_000146605.3 Meleagris gallopavo
ACGTCACACACCCATTCTGACATCACAAAACCCAAATGACGTCACAACCCCCAAGTGATGCCATACCCCAAAGTGACGTCACACACCCCTAAAATGACGTCACACACCCCATCTGACGTCACACAACCACATGTGATGTCATACCCCCAAAAAAGACGTCACACACCCCATGTGACGTCCCAACACCCAAGTAACGTCACACGCCCACAATGACGTCACACACCCCATGAGATGTCAAAACCCCCATAAGACATCATAACCCAAAAAAGTGACGTCACACACCCCATGTGACGTCACAACCAGCAAGTGACGTCACACGCCCATAAATGACGTCACACACCCCATGTGACATCACACACCCCATGTGACGTCACAACACCCAAGCGACATCACACAACCCAAAAGACGTCACACACCCCTAAAATGACGTCACACACCCCATGTGATGTCACACCACCACATGTGATGTCACAC
>NW_011126690.1:0-517 GCF_000146605.3 Meleagris gallopavo
AAAAGGAATAAAAAAAAGATGAAAAAAAGAGGAAAAAAGAGATCCCTTAGGCACAAACTCCTGAACGTGTCTGGGACTAAGAGTGGATCCAGCTGTGCTGAGGAACCTTACCTCTGTGGTTGGAAGAGTTCAGACAGCCATGGGGTTCGCTCTGATCCTCACAACACAGCAGGAGAGCTGTGTGCTGTAGGTGTGTGTAACCTGTCCTCTTTGTGGAAAATAACCAAGTGCACCCAGCCATGTCCAGTCTTGTTAAGTCACTGTTACATCTACTACAGCATATCTATGCTCATCAAAAAATGCATTCCTGCCTCCCCCTTAGGAGTGTATATTGTAGCTGTATCTATCTGTTGGAGGTTGGTGGAGTCTGCATGATAGCAACTAGGGACACTAACTGTGATAAGATTCATGGAGTGAACGCCACTCCCAAATTCTTACGCGAACGGGCTCATGACACTGAGAGCCCATTAAAACTGAGAAACAAGGGACCATCAGGAGCCATCGAAGGATGAGAGGG
>NW_011126691.1:0-313 GCF_000146605.3 Meleagris gallopavo
ATGCAGGACGTGGCAAAGACATGCGAGTCAACCTGATGGGGCTAAAAGAAAAAGGGCCTCAGAGCTGGGGCACTGCTGCAGCCATCTCCCAAGAGGCCCAGGGAAGAGGTCAAGGGAAGACGTTGCCTTGTGCTTACCGAGAACTTGTCGTAGAGCTGGTGGGTGAGCAGAGGGTTCGGGAGCTCCCTGAAGTACATCTTGCAGAGGGAGCTCACGCTGTGAATGTCACGGACGGTCAGCTCAGGAATCTGCTCAGAGTCAAATTCACACCTGGAGAGGACGACACAAAATGGGTGAGAAAGAGGAAAGCAAG
>NW_011126692.1:0-944 GCF_000146605.3 Meleagris gallopavo
GAAGGGCCAGATCCCATGACTTCTGTAACGTATAGGGATAGATGCCTGGAATTGGAGCATTAACACTTTAACTCCCAGTATACTACATGATGTATTGATGCGGAATACTGAGAACCAAACCAAAACAAAAAAAAATATAAAACCATGACACTGACTCAATTCTTCCAGGGATACCATGTCGC
This sequence comes from Meleagris gallopavo, assembly GCF_000146605.3. Lineage (NCBI taxonomy): Eukaryota > Metazoa > Chordata > Aves > Galliformes > Phasianidae > Meleagris > Meleagris gallopavo. The sequence continues at coordinate 183 of NW_011126692.1, forward strand.
CACAGGACTTGTTTCTCAAGACCTAATATGGTATTTCGGGCGGTAGCCTGGGGTACTGCATAGGTTTCAAGCCACCCAGTGGTTGCCTCCACCATAGTAAGCACATAACATTTACCACTGCGAGATCGTGGCAAGGTGATATAATCAACCTGCCATGCCTCTCCGTATTTATACTTTAGCCATCGCCCTTCCCCCCAGTGTGGTTTCATCCTTTTGGCTTGTTTGATTATGGCACATGTTTCACAAACATGAATAACCTGTGCAATAGCGTCCATAGTTAAGTCCACCCCTCGGTCTCTAGCCCATTTATGTGTCGCATCTCTCCCTTGGTGACCCGAGGTCTCATGGGCCCATCGAGCTAAAAATAATTCACCCTTGTTCTGCCAGTCCAGGTCTATTTGGGCCACCTCAATTCTGGCAGCTCTGTCTACCTGATGGTTATTTTGCTGTTCTTCTGTAGCCCGACTCTTGGGCACGTGAGCATCTACATGGCGCACTTTTACAACCATATTCTTTGTTCGGGCGGCAATATCTTTCCACAATTCAGCAGCCCAAATAGGTTTACTCTTTCTTTGCCAGTTATTTTGCTCCCACTGCTGTAACCACCCCCATAGAGCATTTGCCACCATCCATGAGTCAGTGTAAAGATAAAGCATTGGCCACCTCTCCCGTTCAGCAACATCCAAGGCCAGCTGGACAGCCTTTACCTCTGCAAATTGGCTCGATTCTCCTTTCCTTCAGTGGCCTCTGCAACTTGTCGTG
>NW_011126693.1:0-850 GCF_000146605.3 Meleagris gallopavo
AAATGTCGCTCCCCGAACTTCCAACAGCCTTATTAGAGAGGGTTTTGCTCTCCACTCTTTTCCTCCGAGCATGCACAAGCGTAGCCATGGAGAACAACACCAAAAAAGAATTGCCGCTCGAAATGAAGGCAGAGACGTCGTATTCACAGCTAGGCCTAGTGCATTCTGCATGTACCCAAGGCGAAGTGCAAACCGCTCCTCTCCGACGTGCGGACGCGAGACCGCTCGCGCGTCGGAGAAAGCAGCAGGCACAAGTCGCCCGTTCTCGGCAAGTGAGAAACACGAGAGCGCTGCTGACGGCTGAAAGCGGCACTCGGGGAGAAGCGCGATTTATCGACCAGCGTCGGCAAACTCTCCGGAGCGGTTCAGCGCGAGTGCCGCTTTCTACGCATGAGAGCGAAGCAGTGCAATTCCGATGCCGAGAACGTGCGAATTCAGCCTCCTGCACTACCTCCGTAGGGAGCGTTTTTCTCCGCAGGCCAGAAAGGATCGCTCCCCACTTTCTGTCACGCTCTCTCTCCCTGGGAGCGAAACAAATGTCGCTCCCCGAACTTCCAACAGCCTTATTAGAGAGGGTTTTGCTCTCCACTCTTTTCCTCCGAGCATGCACAAGCGTAGCCATGGAGAACAACACCAAAAAAGAATTGCCGCTCGAAATGAAGGCAGACACGTCGCATTCACAGCTAGGCCTAGTGCATTCTGCATGTACCCGAGGCGAAGTGCAAACCGCTCCTCTCCGACGTGCGGACGCGAGACCGCTCGCGCGTCGGAGAAAAGCAGCAGGCACAAGTCGCCCGTTCTCGGCAAGTGAGAAACACGAGAGCACTGCTGACGGCTGAAAGCGGCACTC
>NW_011126694.1:0-603 GCF_000146605.3 Meleagris gallopavo
ACGCCATGTGACGTCACACCACCCACATGTGATGTCAAACCCCCCACTAATGACGTCACAACCCCCCACTGTGACGACACACACCCCATGTGATGTCACACCCACTCATCTGACGTCATAACTCAAAAAAGTGACGTCACACACCCCATGTGACGTCACACACGCCACGTGACATCACAAAACCCTAATGACGTCACAAACCCCCAGGTGATGCAATACCCCCAAAGTGACGTCACACACCCCTAAAATGACGTCACACACCCCATGTGACGTCACACAACCACATGTGATGTCATACCCCCAAAATGACGTCACACACCCCATGTGACGTCCCAACCACCAAGTGACGTCACACGCCCAAAATGACGTCACACACCCCTAAAATGATGTCACACACCCCAAATGACGTCACACACCCCACGTGACATCACACACCCCATGTGATGTCAAAACCCCCATATGACATCATAATCCAAAAAAGTGACGTCACACACCCCATGTGACGTCACAACCCCCAAGTGACGTCACAAACCCATAAATGACGTCACACACCCCATGTGACATCACACACCCCAAATGACGTCACAAACCCCATATGACGAC
>NW_011126695.1:0-721 GCF_000146605.3 Meleagris gallopavo
AACAGCCTTATTAGAGAGGGTTTTGCTCTCCACTCTTTTCCTCCGAGCATGCACAAGCGTAGCCATGGAGAACAACACCAAAAAAGAATTGCCGCTCGAAATGAAGGCAGAGACGTCGTATTCACAGCTAGGCCTAGTGCATTCTGCATGTACCCGAGGCGAAGTGCAACCCGCCCCTCTCCGACGTGCGGACACGAGACCGCTCGCGCGTCGGAGAAAAGCAGCCGGCACAAGTCGCCCGTTCTCGGCAAGTGAGAAACACGAGAGCGCTGCTGACGGCTGAAAGCGGCACTCGGGGAGAAGCGCGATTTCTCGACCAGCGTCGGCAAACTCTCCGGAGCGGTTCAGCGCGAGTGCCGCTTTCTACGCATGAGAGCGAAGCAGTGCAATTCCGATGCCGAGAACGTGCGAATTCAGCCTCCTGCACTACCTCCGTAGGGAGGTTTTTCTCCGCAGGCCAGAAAGGATCGCTCCCCACTTTCTGTCACGCTCTCTCTCCCTGGGAGCGAAACAAATGTCGCTCCCGAACTTCCAACAGCCTTATTAGAGAGGGTTTTGCTCTCCACTCTTTCCTCCGAGCATGCACAAGCGTAGCCATGGAGAACAACACCAAAAAGAATTGCCGCTCGAAATGAAGGCAGAGACGTCGTATTCACAGCTAGGCCTAGTGCATTCTGCATGTACCCAAGGCGAAGTGCAAACCGCTCCTCTCGACGTGCGG
>NW_011126696.1:0-481 GCF_000146605.3 Meleagris gallopavo
CCCGGAAATATGGCATTTAACTCTCAGAAATGGCAGTTTTCTCCCCAAAAATATGGTATTTTCTCCAACAAGTGACAGTTTTATCACAAAAATACGACATTTTCCACCACAAATACCAGTTTTCTCCCAAAACATGCCGTTTTCTGCCAGGAACTGCAGTTTCCTCCCACAAATACCATTTTTCAACCAGAAACAGGACATTTTCTCCCAGAAATACCAGCTTTCTCCCCAGAAATAGGACGTTTTGTACCAGAAATGCCAGTTTTCTCACCAAAAACTCAGCGTTTCCTACCAGAAATACCAGTTTACGCCCGCAAGTAGGCCATTTTCTCTCAGAAATGGCAGTTTTCTCCCCCAACATGACGTTTTCTCCCAGGAATTGCACCTTTCTTCCTGAAATATTACATTTTCTCACCAAAAATACCAGTTGTCTCCCCAACAATATGGCAATATCTCCCAGAAATACCCGTTTTCTCACCCA
>NW_011126697.1:0-939 GCF_000146605.3 Meleagris gallopavo
CAGCAGGAGAGCTGTGTGCTGTAGGTGTGTGGAACCTGTCCTCTAGGTGGAAAACAACCAAGTGCATCCAGCCATGTCCAGTCTTGTTAAGTCACTGTTACATCTACTACAGCATATCTATGCTCATCAAAAAATGCATTCCTGCTTCCCCCTTAGGAGTGTATATTGTAGCTGTATCTCTCTGTTGGAGGTTGGTGGAGTCTGCATGATAGCAACTAGGGACACTAACTGTGATAAGATTCATGGAGTGAACGCCACTCCCAAATTCTTACGTGAACGGGCTCATGACACTGAGAGCCCATTATAACTGAGAAACAAGGGACCATCAGGAGCCATCGAAGGATGAGAGGGGGAAAAGTATTATCTGCAAAATGCCAAGTTTGGAAGTTACATATGAAGCAAGGGAGAACGTAAATAAATGGAACAGGGAGCAGAAACTAAAGCAAATATATATATATGTATATTTTAAATAAGCTACAGAAATTGATTTTGCTTGGGTTTGTCAGGCACTCAGAACTATGCCACACACTGTGCACAGGGGTGGATGTGGAAATGCATCGTATTGCGTAGCTACAAGTCTGGGGGTCTGTACTCTTAGTGAGGAATCAGAGTCACCACACATTTGAAGCCCAGAATCATCACAGAATCAAAGAATCTGGAACTGGGAACCAATCACAGAATCTGACATAACAGAACTCACACTCACAGGAGCTGCTATCCTCGTAGCGTCCTCATGCAATCCTCAGACTAGAATCCCAGACTGCAGGAACCCCGTAACAACCCGGCAGTATTGAATCACCGCGTTTCGTTTCCTCGCTCCCACAGAGGGCAGCTTTCTATGGAGCACGCTCACAAGGGACGGCGTCAGTCAGCATCACCCAGCGCTCCTTACGGAACGGCTTGTCTCCAATAGCAAAGCACCCCCTTCCCGGCCCCACG
>NW_011126698.1:0-390 GCF_000146605.3 Meleagris gallopavo
AGGGGTGAGAGTGAGAGAGAGAGAGAGAGAGAGAGAGGGCATGCAAAGGGGGGAGGATGGTGCACACGGGTGGACAGAAGGACGTGGTGCCACAGGGCTTCACGTGCACGTGGAGAGCGCAGAGATGGGGTCGCACGTGCGCGCGTGTGCACAGGGCTGCACAAAGGGATGGGGTGGCACGTGTGCGCGTGTAACGGGGCGCTTTCTGCAAGATGTCTGCCCGTGCATGTACAAAGGGCGAGGCTCTGCCTCGCAGCATCCACCTGCCGCCTCTGCGCACCTCGCAGCGCCGACCTGCCGCCTCGGCCGTCCTCTCGGCACCCACCTGCCGCCTGGTGTGAGAGGCACGCTGTGTTTGGGCAGTGGACATTGCCACTGCTTCCGGACGCG
>NW_011126699.1:0-448 GCF_000146605.3 Meleagris gallopavo
CCTTTCCTTTCCTTTCCTTTCCTTTCCTTTCCTTTCCTTTCCTTTCCGATCCAGCCTGATTTTCCTTTCCCGTGCTCTTTCCCACTTCCAGACAAAGGCTCATCAGCTCTGAAAATGGCTTTCAAGTTGTCATGGGCTGCAATTGCACTAATGTGAGCTTCTGCTTCACCAGGCCTAAGTCCAGGCCTCTCTGCTTGCTTACCCCCGGCCCCCAACAGTCCTGTCGCAAACCTCTGTTGGATCTGCCCCAGTTCCTTCCCACTCTTCCAAAGCAAAGAGCCCCACGCTGGCTCATACTATTACAAGTGTTGCCGTGCTGGTCCTGAACCAAGGGCCCTGGTCACTCCCCTCACCCGGGTGGCTGCACTTCTCACACTGCAGCCCAATAAACTCTTGCCCATGTTCATATTTATGGCCTCTGGCTTGTGCGACATCGTTCTTCATACCC
>NW_011126700.1:0-355 GCF_000146605.3 Meleagris gallopavo
AACGAGCTCAGCTCACTGCTGGCCGCGTTCTGCAGTCCCCCAGGTCCTGAGAGCTGCGCTGGACTCACCGGGCAGCACGGCGTGGTGCAGGGGATGCAGAGAGAACCCAGGGTGCTCAGCAGACTTGCTGGGGCAGGAGGTTCTCCTTCAGCATGGAGCGCTGGAAGGCTGTGGGAAGGCTGCGGTGTCACCTCTGTCAGCTCTCATTCCAGTTCCCTCTTGGGAATAACAGAATGGTTATTTTGACATCATCTTCCAGTGGCGAGGATAGCCCAGACTTAGAAAAACACAGCACCACCCCCAGATCTGCGATGGCCGTGCTGCTGCTTGCTCTTATCTGTGCTTTTCCTTTACA
>NW_011126701.1:0-471 GCF_000146605.3 Meleagris gallopavo
TCTCCCCAACAATATGGCATTATCTCCCAGAAATACCAGTTTTCTCACCCAAAACACAACCCTAACCCTAACCCTAACCCTACCCTAACCGTAACCCTAAGCCTAACCCTAACCCTACCCTAACCCTAACCCTAACCCTAACCCTAACCCTAACCCTAACCCTAACCTAACCCTAACCCTACTACCCTAACCCTAACCCTAACCCTAACCCTAACCCTAACCCTAACCCTAGCTCTACCCTAACCCTAACCCTACCCTAACCCTAAACCAAATATTACGTTTTCCCACCAAAAATACCAGTTATCTCCCCAACAATATGGCAATATCTCCCAGAAATACCAGTTTTCTCACCCAAAACACAACCCTAACCCTAACCCTTACACTAATCCTACCCTAACGCTAACCGAAACCCTAACCCTAATCCTAACCCTACCCTAACCCTAACCCTAACCCAAACCCTAACCTCTAACC
>NW_011126702.1:0-478 GCF_000146605.3 Meleagris gallopavo
TGAGGGCTGTGCATCATGAGCAGTTCTCAGACAAGATGGAAGCCAAAATGTTGTTGGGTACCTGAGCCTTCTCTGGTGGTAAGCAACATGGTGCACAGAGTGCAGCCATGTGCTCTGAGAAAGGAGCACAGGTTTGTGCAAGAGGCCCGGATGCAGGGCAGTGCCTTCATGACTGTATTGTGTCCAACAGGTGGCAGCAGAGCTGCGGTGCTCCCAAGTGCCGTAACAACTGCCCGGAGAGATGTGTTGGTCTCTGTGGAAACAGCAAGGAAGTGGAATGTGCATTTCCCGGCATGCCCCGGAACCTCACTTTGCTGACTGGTCATTGTCTGCCCAGCAGGTCAGGGCGATGCACACCCGCCAGCGTTTACCCATTCCAGCGCCCGGCACAATAGGGTTCCCCCAGAGCTCTGAATTGCGCTTCATGGTGCCCACAGAAGGCTGCCTATCCTCTTTGTTCTGTGTCTTGCTTGTCTCT
>NW_011126703.1:0-302 GCF_000146605.3 Meleagris gallopavo
TGTGCTGGGTCTGGTCTTGTTCAACATCTTCATCAATGACCTTGATGAGGGGACAGTGGCACCCTCAGCAAGTTTGCTGATGATACGAAGTTGGGAGGATTGGCTGACACGCCTGAAGGCTGTGCTGCCATTCAGCGAGACCTGGACAGGCTGGAGAGCTGGGCAGTAAGAAACCGGATGAGGTTCAACAAAAGCAAGTGTAGGGTCTTACACCTAGGGAGGAATAATTGCATGCACCAATACAGGCTGGGGGATGAGCTGCTGGAGAGGAGCTCTGCAGAGAGGGACCTGGGCATCCTGGT
>NW_011126704.1:0-460 GCF_000146605.3 Meleagris gallopavo
TACAAGACCCTACAGCCCCTACAAGACCCTATAAGCCCCTACTAGGACCACTATAAGCCCCTACTAGGACCCTACAGCCCCTACTAGGACCCCTACAGGACCCTACAAGCCCCTACAGCCCTATAACCCCCTATAGGACCCTATAACCCCCTACAGGACCCTACAAGCCCCTACAGCCCTATAACCCCCTATAGGACCCTATAAGCCCCTACTAGGACCACTATAAGCCCCTACTAGGACCACTATAAGCCCCTACTAGGACCCCTACAGGACCCTACAGCCCCTACAGCCCTATAACCCCCTATAGGACCCTACAAGCCCCTATAGGGCCCCTACAGCCCTACAAGCCCCTACAGGACCCTACAAGCCCCTACAGGACCCTACAAGCCCCTACAGGACCCTACAAGCCCCTACAGCCCTATAACCCCCTACAGGACCCTACAAGGCCCCTACAGCCCTA
>NW_011126705.1:0-648 GCF_000146605.3 Meleagris gallopavo
GGAAACGTTGTGTTTGGGTGAGAAAACTGGTATTTCTGGGAGATATTGCCATATTGTTGGGGAGACAACTGGTATTTTTGGTGAGAAAATGTAATATTTCAGGAAGAAAGGTGCAATTCCTGGGAGAAAACGTCATGTTGGGGGAGAAAACTGCCATTTCTGAGAGAAAATGGCCTACTTGCGGGCAAAAACTGGTATTTCTGGTAGGAAACGCTGAGTTTTTGGTGAGAAAACTGGCATTTCTGGTACAAATCGTCCTATTTCTGGGAGAAAGCTGGTATTTCTGGGAGAAAATGTCCTGTTTCTGGTTGAAAAATGGTATTTGTGGGAGGAAACTGCAGTTCCTGGCAGAAAACGGCATGTTTTTGGGAGAAAACTGGTATTTGTGGTGGAAAATGTCGTATTTTTGTGATAAAACTGTCACTTGTTGGAGAAAATACCATATTTTGGGGAGAAAAACTGCCATTTCTGAGAGTTAAATGCTGTATTTCCGGGAGAAAACTGGTATTTCTGGTAGAAAACGCTGAATTTTTTGTGAGAGAACTGGTATTTCTGTTCCAAAATGTCATATTTCATGGAGAAATCTGCTATTTCTGGAAGAAAACGTGCTATTTCTGGGGAGAATACTGCAATTTCTGGGTGAAAATG
>NW_011126706.1:0-407 GCF_000146605.3 Meleagris gallopavo
CTCCAGATCCTCCTACAGCTCCTCCCATCTGCTGGGTCATTGGGGGCTGGCTCAGCATTGTTGGGGGCTGGCTGGTGGTACCCCATCCTCTTACAGCTCCTCCCACGTGCTGGGTCACTGGGGGCTGGCTGAGAGTTGTGCTTATCTGGGTTGTGGTACCACGTCTTCTTCCGCGTCCTCTCGAGCGCCGGAGCTCGGATACCCGGGCAGCGTTTTTGTATCTCTGGGATAGCGGCTCGCCATCCTTCTCCGGCTCCTCTGACGGGACCTGCCAACGAAGAAGGAAGGACGCAAAGCGTTGCAGACGGCAGGCGATTCGCACAACGCCGACCGAGCCGGCAAGAAGTCGGAACCAACACGCGCTCCCGGCGAGTCAGCCCGGGCGCGTCCGAACCGCAGCCCCCCCC
>NW_011126707.1:0-441 GCF_000146605.3 Meleagris gallopavo
CAACACATCCCTTCAACACTGCTATAGCTGAATGGGGTTTTGTTGAACATGCTACTTACTGTTCCAAACTGGCCCCAGAGGGCCAAAAAAGGTCTTGACTGTTTTGTTCAATCACATTTAAAGAAACAGAACAACAACATTCTGAATGGGAAAAAGATTTCTATCTTTAGTCTGAGCAGTTAAGCAAGTTGAGAAAATATATCAGGAACAGCCTGTACAAATCAGAATGGAAATAATCCTGAAGGGGACTGCTCCCCAAGAAGGAATTGCACAAAAACACACCATCCAGAAATTAGATGAAAGACATAGTAAAGCTTTACAAATTTTAGATGCATATAAACACGTATCTTTAGCATTACAGTCTACTTTTAAGCCTTCACCAATTGAAATGTACCTTACTGAGGCATACCAATAGAAAACATTTGGTTTACAGATGCCTCA
>NW_011126708.1:0-457 GCF_000146605.3 Meleagris gallopavo
AGCTTGGAAGAAGAGCTGTTTAAATGCTGACCAGCTCTCATAGGCCCCCTTACCTTCTAACACCCGAGCCCACGGGATAGCTCCAAGTAGGTCCCGGAAGAGATCGAAGTTGGCTCTCCTAAAGTCCAGGGTAGCAATTCTACTTATTGCTTTGCTTCTTCCACTCAGGATCTTGAACTCCACCATCTCATGATCACTACAACCCAAACTGCCCCCAACCTTTACTTCCTTAACAAGTCCATCCCTATTGGTGAGAATAAGGTCCAGCAACACCCCTCCCCGCATCGGTTCCTCCACCACCTGCATCAGAAAGTTGTCTTCAACGCACTGCAAGAACCGTCTGGACCGTGCGTGCCTGGCCATGTTGGTCGTCCAGCAAATATCTGGATAATTGAAGTCCCCCATAAGCACCAGTGCCTGGGAATGTGACGCTACATCCAGTTGCTTTTGCTTTCAT
>NW_011126709.1:0-610 GCF_000146605.3 Meleagris gallopavo
CCCCATGTGATGTAATACCCCCAAAGTGACGTCACACACCCCATGTGACGTCACAACACCCAAGGGACATCACACAACCCAAAAAGACGTCACACACCCCTAAAATGACGTCACACTCCCCATGTGACGTCACACCACCACATGTGATGTAACTCCCCCATAATGACATCACAACCCCCATGTGACGTCACACACACCATGTGATGTCACACCCACACATGTGACGTCATAACCCAAAAAAGTGACGTCACACACCCCATGTGACGTCACAACCCCCAAGTGACGTCACATGCCCAAAATAACGTCACAGACGCCATCTGACGTCACACCACCACATGTGATGTCACACACCCATCATGACGTCACAACCCCCAAGTGACGTCACACACCCCATGTGACGTCACACCACCCAAGTGACATCACATGCCCAAAATGACGTCACAACCCCCAAGTGATGAAATACCCCCAAAGTGACGTCACACGCCCAAAATGACGTCACACAACCCTAAAATGACGTCACACACCCCAAATGACATCACACACCCCATGTGACGTCACACACCCAAAATGATGTCACACACCCCCATTTGACATCACACACTCCGAATGA
>NW_011126710.1:0-712 GCF_000146605.3 Meleagris gallopavo
TAACCCTAACCCTAACCCTAACCCTAACCCTACCCTAACCCTAACCCTACCCTAACCCTAAACCAAATATTACAATTTCTCACCAAAAATACCAGTTGTCTCCCCAACTATATGGCAATATCTCGCAGAAATACCAGTTTTCTCACCCAAAACACAACCCTAACCCTAACCCTAACCCTAACCCTTACACTAATCCTACACTAACCCTAACCCTTACCCAAACCCTAACCCTAACCCTAACCCAAAACCTAACCCTAACCCTAACCCTAACCCTTTCCCTTACCCTAATCCGCTTAACTTAACCCTAACCCTAACCCTACCCTAAACCTAATCCTAACCCTACCCTAACCCTAACCCTAACCCAAATCCTAACCCTAACCCAAACCCTTACCCTAACCCTAACCCTAACCATAACCCTAACCCTAACCCTAACCCAAACCCTAACCCTAACCCTAACCCTAATCCTAACCCTAACACTAACCCTAACGTTAACCCTACCTTATCCCTAACCCTTAAACACAACCCTAACCATAACCCTAACCCTAATCCTAACCCTACCCTAATCCTAACCCTACCCTAACCCTAACCCTAACCCTAACCATAACCCTAACCCTAACCCTAACCCTAACCCTAACCCTACCCTAACCCTAACCCTACCCTAACCCTAAACCAAATATTACAATTTCTCACCAAAAATAGCAGTTGTCTCCCC
>NW_011126711.1:0-924 GCF_000146605.3 Meleagris gallopavo
CCATCATCGCCTCCAACCCAGTCCATCATCGCCTCCATCCCAGTCCATCATCGCCTCCAACCCAGTCCATCATCGCCTCCATCCCAGTCCATCATCGCCTCCATCCCAGTCCATCATCGCCTCCATCCCAGTCCATCATCGCCTCCATCCCAGTCCATCATCGCCTCCACCCCAGTCCATCCCACCGTGCCCAAAGGTCCCCAATCCCAACCCACCCCACCTACCTGCTCATAGAACCATGAAGGTTGGAGGAGATCTCTAAGGGCGCTGAGTCCAACCACTGACCCGCTGTGCCCACTCACGGAATCGTTATGGTTGGAGAAGTCTTCCAAGGTCATCAGGTCCAACTGTTGACCCATCCCACCGTGCCCCAGGACCCCCAACCCCAATCCGCCCCCAACCCATCCCGCTGTGCCCACTCATAGAACCACCAAGGTTGGAGAGGACCCTTAGGATCACTGAGTCCAACCACTCACCCAGCACCACTGGGACCATTCAGAGAATCGTTGCGGTTGGAGAAGACCCCCAAGACCATTTAGTCCAACCACTGACCCACTGTGTCCAAATATCCTCAACCCAGCCCGCCGTGCCGACCCATAGAAGCATTAAGGTTGGAGAAGAGCTCTAAGAGCAGAGTCCAACCGTTGACCCATAACCACCGTGAGCATCGCAGAATCATTATGGGTGGAAACGACCTCTAAGATCACATCCAACCCCCACCCATCCCCACTGTGCCCAAAGATCCCCAATCCCAATCCATCCCCCTGTGCTCAAAGATCCCCAATCCAACCCCCACCCATCCCCACTGTGCCTAAAGATCCCCAATCCAATCCCAATCCATCCCCCTGTGCCCAAAGATCCCCAATCCCAATCCAACCCCCTGTGCCCAAAGATCCCCAATCCCAATCCAACCCCCTGTGCCCA
>NW_011126712.1:0-508 GCF_000146605.3 Meleagris gallopavo
ACGCAAAAAGGCAGAATTGCTGGAAGAACAACACATAACAGATGACAAGCAACACTACGTGAAGCAAGAGTAGCATGCAGCATTGAGAGGAGATCCTTAACAGTCCACAGGTAAGCATGAGGAACCTGGCCTTGAATGCCCCCAGGGATGAGGAACGCACAAGTTCACTGGGCAGCCTGTGCCAGGACTTCACCAGCGCCTGTGTCAAGAATTTCTTCCATACTTCCTTAGTTTAGATAACTAAATTTCTGGCCACAAACACGACTGCATGAGTAGCACACGATGGCATCACTGAGGAGACCACATCACTCCTGCAGAGCTTTGGACAAGCCTTCCAACATCTGCCACGAGATGCGCCTTCCTCAACACTCCAGTCACACCCAAAGATGCCGACAGGGTCAAAGGATCAAATCCACAACACAAGGAAATGAAAAGGAAGTGTTGTGGGAAGACAATGACTCCCCACCTCATGACTTCTCAGGGTTGGGCATGCAACAGCAGCGTTCAG
>NW_011126713.1:0-763 GCF_000146605.3 Meleagris gallopavo
ACATGCAGGTATACTCTCTCTCGGCCTCTGCCAAAATCGCTGCACCAGGTCCATTAGTAGGAGTGTATGGTCTGGCTGTCACATGCAAATACGTTTCGGCAGGGGGCCATTGGTCAGGGGGCACCCCTGCCGGTCTATCTTGCACCTTTTTCGTTTTTTGAGTTATAATAGGACGGAGTTGCAGGGGATCCGCCATGACTGGAACCTCTAGGTCTGATTTGGAACTCCCGTTTTCCTCTTGAACCAGGTCCGCTACTTCAGAGATATGACTGTCGTCTATTGAAATACTACGGACCTGGCCTAGAGACTGTAAAACTGTTTTTTTCCATCAATACATTAAGTTCTTGCTCCAATTTGTCAATCCGAGCTTTTAGGAGCTGATTTTCATTTTCTAAATTACCTGATCTTGTCTCTGCTTGATTTCAAGCATTCAGCAGTGGCCATGCCACTGTGGATGCAGCTAATTGCCTTTCCTTCGTAGTTAAGACATCTTTGTCCAGTCCCTGAAAGGATTCTGTTAAGCGTACTGGGGAAATACTCGCCAAAGTACGCAGGGGACCCCATTTCTCAATTATAGTTGCCAGTTGATAAGAAGGAGATCCCAGAAACCCTGGGATCTGCCCGGGGATCATTTTAACTAGGGGAATGGTGTTCTCCCCCTTGACCCATTCACAGAAACCCCATAAAAGAGACATGATGTAAAGTGGATTTACATCAAACAATTTCCTGGCTCGCCAATTGTTTAATCAATAGATATACAGAT
>NW_011126714.1:0-648 GCF_000146605.3 Meleagris gallopavo
CCCCCCACCTACGGTATTTCAGCGCCGCGGGTCGCCCACGACCCCCCGAGTCCCTCCGTCGGAGCCCTGGGCTCACGCTCTCCCCCCGTTCCCGCCTCCACTTCCGCCGTTCTCATCGCTGCAGTCCTCTTCCGCCCTCCCTCAGTTCCTCCATTGCCGTCTGTCCCCGTTCCCCATTCTGACCCCCAGAGTTCCTTGTCTGTCTGTCTGTCTCCCGCTCTGATCCCTCGGGTCGCCATTCTCGCCCCCCACAAGTCTTCCCATTTTCTCCCTTAGATTCGTCCGCCCCCGTCCCTTCTATCTGACACCCCGAGTTCCCCGTCCCCCCAAGTAGCCCCACTCCCATTCCCCCACTGATCCATAGAGTCTCCTACCATCCCCCAGTCCCCTCAATTTGCCCTGCAGGGTCCCCTTTCTCCCCCTGCTCCTCACCCCATTTTCTGACCCCTAGAGTCCCCTTGTACCCCCATGCCCTCCTCCCTGCCCTCTGGAGCCTGTTCCCCTATTTTGACCCCCAGTTTCCCCCAACTGAACCCCCTTTATGTCCCATAGAAGCCCCCTCACAACCTCCAGTTCTCCCTTCCCACTCCTCCCTCCACCCCAGACCTCCTGTCCACTCACGTGGTCAGCCTTGTTCTTCTCTTTACA
>NW_011126715.1:0-467 GCF_000146605.3 Meleagris gallopavo
TTTTCACCCAGAAATTGCAGGATTCTCCCCAGAAATATCACGTTTTCTTCCAGAAATAGCAGATTTCTCCATGAAATATGACATTTTGGAACAGAAATACCAGTTCTCTCACAACAAAAATACAGCGTTTTCTACCAGAAATACCAGTTTTCTCCCGGAAATACGGCATTTAACTCTCAGAAATGGCAGTTTTCTCCCCAAAAATATGGTATTTTCTCCAACAAGTGACAGTTTTATCACAAAAATACGACATTTTCCACCACAAATACCAGTTTTCTCCCAAAAACATGCCGTTCTCTGCCAGGAACTGCAGTTTCCTCCCACAAATACCATTTTTCAACCAGAAACAGGACATTTTCTCCCAGAAATACCAGCTTTCTCCCAGAAAGAGGACGTTTTGTACCAGAAATGCCAGTTTTCTCACCAAAAACTCAGCGTTTCCTACCAGAAATACCAGTTTTCGCCCG
>NW_011126716.1:0-1731 GCF_000146605.3 Meleagris gallopavo
GGGGGGGGGAGGTAGCCTTTCGTGGTGGGGCTGAGGGGTTTGGGATGAAGGGATTGGGCCCTGTGGGACTCCCTCGGCCTTAAAGCAGCTCTGTGGGCCCTTAACTGCCCTAAGGGCCCCTGAGCGCTTTATATGGGCCACCTAACTGCCCTGTATCAGCCCTTGACTGCCCTATGGGTCCCCACAAGCCCCATTGGCCCCCTAGCTGACCTCTGTGGGCTCCCAGCAGCCCTATTTGGGCCCCCTAACTGCCCTATATGTGCTCCCTCAGTGCCCTATATGGGCTCCCAGCAGCTCCATGGGCCTCCTAGTTGCCCTAAATGGACCCCCTAACTGCCTTATATGGGCTACCTAACTACCCTATATGGGTCCCCATCTATCCCATATGGGCCTCTAACTGCCCTGTTAGGGCCCCCCATCTGCCCTATGTGGGCCCCCCATCTGCCCTATGCACCCCTAACTGCACTATATGGGCTCCCAGCAGTCCTATGGGCCCCTTAACTGCCCTATAGGTCCCCAGCATCTCTGTTAACACCCTGATAGTTCAAAGCCCCACGGGACCCCCAGAAATTCTGTGGGCCCCCAGCCCCACAGCAGGACTGAGCCCTACGGATCCCCATAAGCCCTCCTGGCCCTACAATAGCTCTGACCCTCATAGCCTCTCTGCCCCACAGCATTGTGCCCCCCTCCATGTGCTGTGGGTCCCAGCACTGCTACGGGGTGAATGTGGGGTTGGGACTCCCCGTGTTCCCCCCTCCACGTTTCCTTATCCCACCTTGTCCCCACATCCCCCTCTGTTCTCACACCTCCCCGCCCCCCATGTCAGCCCCATGTTGTCCCCTATCTGTCCCCACATCCCCACCGATGACGTCACCGTATCCCCACATCCCCCTGCCCCCCATATGTACCCACCCCACTTCCCCCTGACCCCATGTGTGCTTACAGACCCCCGCATCTTCCATCCCAGTGATGTCCCCACAATGTCCCCCACTCACCACATCCCTGCATCCCCCAATGCCCCCCATATCCACCCCAACGTCTCCATATTCCCCCCTGCGTCCCCAAATCCACCCCCATTATCCTCATATCAACCCCAATGCCCCCTATCCAACCAATCTCCCCACATCCCCAGGGGCCCCATATCCACCCACGTGTCCCTGTATCCACCTCAATGCCCCCCCGTGTCCCCGCATCCCCCCTCGTGTCCCCACATTCCCAACATCCCCATATCCACCCCCAAGTCCTCACATCCCACGACACCATATCCACCCCAATTCCCCCACATCTACTGCCATATCCCAACATCCCACTGCACCCGTGTCCCCACATTCAACCACATTTTAAACGAAAATACAACTTTATCTCCCACAAATACCCCTTTTTACACAAAAGTACCTTTTACTCCCACAAATACCCCTTTTTACGCGAAAATACCCCTTTTTACGCGAAAATACCCCTTTTTACGCGAAAATACACCTTTTTACGCGAAAATACTGTTTTTAACCGAAAATAACACATTCACTCCCACAAATACCTGTTTTTACACGAAAATACCCCATTTCTCCAAAAAATACCTGTTTTTACAGGAAAAATACCACTTTTTCACCAAGAAATATCTCTTTATACACAAAAATACCTGCTTTTACACGAAAATACCCCTTTTTCTCCCACAAATACCTGTTTTTACACGAAAATACCCCTCTTTCTCCCACAAATACCTGTTTTTACACA
>NW_011126717.1:0-463 GCF_000146605.3 Meleagris gallopavo
TTTCCATGGCCATTTGAGTCTCATTCTGCCAGCATGCCCGCGTTGACAAAGCCACTGCAGTCAGGTGGTGTGGTGCCAGCACCTGCAGTGGGGTCAGGAGTCAGCCAAGCAGTGGAAAAGATCTGTGCTAAGAATACGGGAGATTTTATGGATTTTTTGGAGCAAGACAGGCTCCATTTTGGGACTGACTTATCTTTTTTGGAGGAAAGGAACTCCAGATGTTCCTATTGCCCTCAGGGCCTCGGGATCATCTGTTACCATTTGTGTTGGGCTGTCCATCTGCAAGGCAGATGGGAAACACCTGACAAGCAGCCTCCTGCTTTTTTTCCCCATGCTGCCCTCCTCTACACAGCCCTGCTCACCGGGTTCTTGACTGGAATTTGTTTCCATGGCCATTTGACTCTCATTCTGCCAGCATGGCTGCGTTGACAAAGCCACTGCAGTCAGGTGGTGTGGTGCCAGC
>NW_011126718.1:0-462 GCF_000146605.3 Meleagris gallopavo
CAGGACAGGCCAGTGCAACACAGTCAGCAAGCCTGGGGGTAAGTGTTAGAGTTCAGCACAACATCCTGGTAAAAATGCTTGTGTGTGCTAAAGCTCTGCCTGGGTCAACAGCCTGGTGGCCTAACCATCTGTAAGAGAGATGTGTGCAGCCAGCCTTGGTCATCAACTGTGGCTCTATGAGAAGGCCACCCACTTAGTGTATGAAGGCAGAGGATGTAATCTTTCTAGATTTCAGGGAGGCCTTTGATCCTGTCCCTCGTGGCATCCTTCCAGACAAGTCATCCAAAGGTGAGATGGACAGGTGCAGGCTCTAGGGAGTGGCTCAGTGGCAGAGCTCAAGGAGTCCTAGTGAATGGGGCTCCCATTGACTTGGATGCAGGAGAGGCGTGCATCCTGTGCAGGTTTCTTTTCCATAGCTGCTGATATGTAAGTGGGAAGTGCTGGAGGGTCCCTGGAGGGGTG
>NW_011126719.1:0-469 GCF_000146605.3 Meleagris gallopavo
AAGTAACATCACACGCCCAAAAATAACGTCACAGACGCCATTTGACGTCACACCACCACATGTGATGTCACACCCCCATAATGACGTCACAACCCCCATGTGACGTCACACACCCCATGTGATGTCACACCCACTCATCTGACGTCATAACTCAAAAAAGTGACGTCACATACCACATGTGACGTCACAACCCCCAAGTGACGTCACACGCCCAATATGACGTCACACACCCTATGTGACATCACAAACCCCAAATGACGTCACAAACCCCATGTGATGTCACACCCACCCATTTGACATCATAACCCAAAAAATGACGTCACCCACCCCATGTGACGTCACAACACCCAAGTGACGTCACACGCCCAAAATGAAGTCACACACCCCATGTGACATCACACACCCCATGTGACATCACTCCCCCAAAAGGATGTCACACACCCCCATTTGACGTCACACACTCCGAATC
>NW_011126720.1:0-527 GCF_000146605.3 Meleagris gallopavo
ACTCTCCATGGTATTTCACAAGTCGAGGCAGTCAGGTCAAGTCCCTGCTGAGGAGAAAAAAGGGTGACAGCACACCTCTTAGGAAGGATACAAAGTGTGACGCGGGGAACTACCAGCATGTCAGTCTCACCTCTGTGCTGGTCACAGATCATGGAGCAGATCATCCTGGAAGTGACTCTCAAGCACACATTCCAGTGCGCCACCACCCCTGTGCGTGAAAAAGCTTGCCTCCTAATAACCAACCTAAACCTCCCCTGTCTCACTTCAAAACCATTTCCCCTTGTCCTATCGCTATCCACCCTCCTAAACAGCCGTTGCCCCCTCCTGCTTATGCGCTCCCTTCGAGTCTTGGAAGGCTGTCCTGAGCTATCTCCAGAGCTTTCTCTTCTCCCACAGAAACAATCCCAGTTCCCTCAACATTTCTTTCTAAGAGAGGTGCTCCAGCCCTCTGATCATCTTCGTGGCCCTTCTCTGGACCTGCTCCAAAAGCTCCACATCATTCCCGTGCTGGAGCCCCAGGCCTGGAC
>NW_011126721.1:0-432 GCF_000146605.3 Meleagris gallopavo
AAGGAAAATGTCTTGTACAGTGAGGGTGCTGAGGCAGTGGCACAGGTTGCCAGAGACATGGTGGATGTGCTGGCCCTTTCAAGGTGAGCCTGGCTCAGACTCTGAGCAACTTGATCTAGCTGTGGATGGTCAGCATGGGGGAGTCGGATCACATCGCAAACCTACCTGCATACAAGCAGCGCACCAACATGGGGTGCATGATGTTCATTACCTGCTGGACACATCTCACACCACTGTCTGGAGGAGCCCAGGCAATCCTTCAACTCCATCAGGCTGCAAAATGAAATCAGAAGAGACGCAGAACATAATTTAAAACACAACAAGGATGCACACAATGCCCTTAAAAAACACCCACCGCATGGATGCAATTAGCACATAGCCCTATTAATGACAGCCATCCAGCTTGAGATCCTCCAGAAAAGCAGAGCTCAC
>NW_011126722.1:0-351 GCF_000146605.3 Meleagris gallopavo
AATACCTATTTTATCCCCAAACATGACATGTTCTCCAGAAATACCAGATTTCTTCCCTTAAATATGACACCTTTTCCAAGAAATAGTACATTTTTCCCCAAAAATATGATATTTTCTCCAAGAAATGCCAGTTTTATCGCAAATATACGACATTTTATACTGCAAATAGCTGCTTTCTCCCAAAATATGCCTTTTTCTGCCAGGAACTGCAGTTTCCTCCCACAAATACCATTTTTTCTACAAGAAATACCGGTTTTCTCCCACAAATACCATTTTTCAACCAGAAATAGGACGTTTTCTCCCATCAATACCGTTTTTCAACCAGAAATATGACGTTTTCTCCGAGAAATA
>NW_011126723.1:0-344 GCF_000146605.3 Meleagris gallopavo
CGTTTCCTACCAGAAATACCAGGATTCTCCCCAAAATAGGACATTTTCTGCCAGGAATTGCAGTTTTTGGCCAGAAATACCACATTTTCTCACAGAAATACCAGTTTTCCCTCCGGAAATAGGTCATTTTGTCCTAGAAAGTGGAGTTTTTCCCCCAAAAATACGCCATTTTCACCCAGAAATTGCAATATTCTACCCAGAAATATCACATTTTCACCCAGAAATTCCAGCTTTCTCCCTGAAATATTACATTTTGTTCCAGAAACACCAGTTTTCTCACCCAAAACACGTTTCCTACCAGAAATACAAGGATTCTCCCCCAAGAATGTGACATTTTCTGCCAG
>NW_011126724.1:0-663 GCF_000146605.3 Meleagris gallopavo
CCTGTCTCACTTGAAACCCATTCCCCCTGGTCCTATCGCTACCCCCCCCCCCCAACAGCCGTTGCCCCCTCCTGCTTATGCGCTCCCTTTGAGTCTTGGAAGGCTGTCATGAGCTATCTCCAGAGCTTTCTCTTCTCCCACAGAAACAATCCCAGTTCCGTCAACATTTCTTTCTAAGAGAGGTGCTCCAGCCCTCTGATCATCTTCGTGGCCCTTCTCTGGACCTGCTCCAAAAGCTCCACATCATTCCTGTGCTGGAGCCCCAGGCCTGGACGCAGAGCTGCACATGGGGCCGCAACAGAGCCGAGTCGAGGGGGACAATCACCTCCCTCTCCCTGCTGGTCGCTCCTCTTTGAATGCAGCCCAGGATACAGTTGGCCTTCTGGGCTGCAAGTGCACACTACTGGCTTATGTCCAGCTCTTTGTCCACCAGGATCCCCGAGTCCTCCGCAGGGCTGCTCCCAAGGGCTTCTACGCCCAGTTGGTACAAGCATCTGGGTTTCCCCTTCATCAGGGACATCAACAGTGGGGTTGAGTGCACCCTAAGGACACCAAGCTGTGGGGTGCAGTGACACAGCAGAGGGACGGGATGCCATCCACAGAGACCTCAACAGGCTGAGCAGTGGGCACAAATCCAAGTGCAGGGTAGGTAGCTGGGATGGA
>NW_011126725.1:0-574 GCF_000146605.3 Meleagris gallopavo
AGACTCTGGAAAATACTGAGACAACGTCAGCGATAGGTAAGCAATTGAGATTTAATATGCATGCAGAGAACCGCAAAGGGCTGGTCTGTGAAAGGCTTCTAAGGAAAACAGACCTCCAGAGGTCCATCAGCTCTCCCCAGAGACTTGCCTGGTCATGGGGCTGACACCCAGCTGGAGACCCCTGTGCCAAACAGGGCATGCCAGAAGCCCCACGGGCTGCTCCAAGTCCTGTGAGGCTGGAAAAGTGGTGCAGGAATCAGAGCCCTGCAGGGTGATGCTCTGCAAAATGAGCCTGAACCCCTTTCTCTGTGCCCATGCTGTGTCACTTTCAGGGAACAAACGGCCTCAGCTTCCACCGTAACAGAGAGTGATGTCCATGAAGCACTTCTGTCCATCTGGCAGCCTGTGGGTCAAATGGTGACAGTCAGCTGGTGGGGCGGGACACACCTCAGCCCAGCAAAGATTCCTGCACTGAAGGCACTTCTGATGACACTTCTGATGACAACAATCTCTTCTACTGGGTAGACACCAACCTCTCCCAGATCATCACCTCCATTTCCTATCAGGCATGAAA
>NW_011126726.1:0-648 GCF_000146605.3 Meleagris gallopavo
CCACCTGAGGACCCAAACATCCACGAGTCTTTGGGTCCTGACGAGATGAGTCCCCGAGTTCCGAGGGAATTCACCGCTGCAGTCACCGAGCCACTCTCCATGGTATTTCACAAGTCGAGGCAGTCAGGTCAAGTCCCTGGTGAGGAGAAAAAAGGTGACAGCACACCTCTTAGGAAGGATAGAAAGTGTGACGCGGGGAACTACCAGCATGTCAGTCTCACCTCTGTGCTGGTCACGGATCATGGAGCAGATCATCCTGGAAGTGACTCTCAAGCACACATTCCAGTGCGTCACCACCCTGTGCGTGAAAAGCTGCCTCCTAATAACCAACCTAAACCTCCCCTGTCTCACTTGAAAACCATTTCCCCTTGTCCTATCGCTATCCACCCTCCTAAACAGCCGTTGCCCCCTCCTGCTTATGCGCTCCCTTCGAGTCTTGGAAGGCTGTCATGAGCTATCTCCAGAGCTTTCTCTTCTCCCACAGAAACCATCCCAGTTCCCTCAACATTTCTTTCTAAGAGAGGTGCTCCAGCCCTCTGATCATCTTCGTGGCCCTTCTCTGGACCTGCTCCAAAAGCTCCACATCATTCCTGTGCTGGAGCCCCAGGCCTGGACGCAGTGCTGCACATGGGGCCGCACCAGAGCCGA
>NW_011126727.1:0-363 GCF_000146605.3 Meleagris gallopavo
AAAAACGAAAAAGGTGCAAGATAGACCGGCAGGGGTGCCCCCTGAACCAATGGCCCCCTGCCGAAACGTATTTGCATGTGACAGCCAGACCATACACTCCTACTAATGGACCTGGTGCAGCGATTTTGGCAGAGGCCGAGAGAGAGTATAACTGCATGGCTGCTCAGGTTATGGGATTCAGGAGCAGAAAGTGTTATGGTTAATGGGCCGGAAATGTCAAAGCTGGCCACCATACCATTACATCCTGCTGTCAGGCAGAGACTATACGCTGCCATCCAGTATAGCAATGAGAACCACTCAATAATAGATTGGTTAATGGCAGCGTGCCGGATGGACTGGCCAAATAAAACAGATATTCCCCTA
>NW_011126728.1:0-664 GCF_000146605.3 Meleagris gallopavo
TGGGTACGAACGCTGTGAGCTGTAGTTTGGGTACCTTCATCTGAATAGGGCTGCATGAAAGGGTGTGTTTGATGGAGGAGAGGAGAGGAAAGTGCACTGCAGTTTGTGTTGGCTGGAGGAAAAGCACAACATTTTAGCAGCAGAAAGGCAAATTTAAGAAACGACGCTTGAAGAGGAACGTCTTGCATTGATATCAACTCCTGCTGTTACCTTTTTGACTCGGCATGCATGCTTTTTTTAATAAAGAACAAACTCATTGTGCAGCTTGTGAATGAACTCATTCACACCTGTTACTGTTTGATGTTCCTCTCTACAAGGAGCTGCAATTGAAGTGGACACTTCTGGTCTGATTGCAGCCCCCTCCCACATGCTCAGATCGGCCAAGTTTGCCAGGCCTGGCTCTAGGTTGGTGAGTTGTGCCCAAGGTCAGAGAGTTGGCTCTTCTCGGCTTTGAGATGTGTTTTCCAGTTGCATGTTTTGTTATTTCTGTTGTGTTGACCTCCTGAGCTGCAGCCCTAGCTGGGGATCCACGTATACTAACACAAAAGGAATGGCTGGGATATATGTGAACTTGGATTGGAAAAGCAATCCAAGGGCTGCACAAATGTGGGACAGTTCTGAGTGTAAGGAAAGGCATCTGCTGGGTGAGGGCTTTGCTGGCTGA
>NW_011126729.1:0-385 GCF_000146605.3 Meleagris gallopavo
AGTCATTTTAGGGGTGTGTGACGTCACTTTGGGGGTATTGCATCACTTGGGGGTTGTGACGTCATTTGGGGTTTGTGATGTCACAATGGGTGTGTGACGTCATTTTGGGCGTGTGACGTCACTTGGGGGTTGTGACGTCACATGGGGTATGTGACGTCACTTTTTTGGGTTATGACATCACATGGGTGGGTGTGACGTCACATGGGGTGGTGTGACGTCATATGGGGTGTTTGATGTCATTTTTGGGGTGTGTGACTTCATTTTGGGTTGTGTGATGTCACAATGGGTGTGTGACGTCATTTTAGGGGTGTGAGGTAATTTTGAGTTTGTGACGTCACATGGCAGGTGTGACTTGATTCGGAGTGTGTGACGTCAAATGGGGGTG
>NW_011126730.1:0-521 GCF_000146605.3 Meleagris gallopavo
GGCATGGAGGGATTTTGGAGGGGTCGAGGGGGTCAAACGCCCCCCAGGTTCAAGTATTTCTGCAGGGAGTGTAGGATACCCACCAAACCCCTTCCTACTTGGCTCTGTCCTACAACCACAGAGTCATGGAATCCTTAGCCTTCTCAAAAATGGAAGGGCTCTGTGGAACCGGCAGGAGGGGGAACAAAGGCGCACAGAGGTCTGACATCTTTGAACAAAACCAGGGCCACAAACACTGAGACATACAAACACGGGGAAATTCTGCATGCACGCAGATCAAATGGCATTACACATCAACACTGCTTTACCTCCGCCGCACCAACAGGCTCTGCAATGCCCCAACGTCTGTCAGTGGCAGTCTGTGAGGAACGGCCCTGCACAACACGCACACTCACGCAGGGGCTCCTCCTCCTGCTCCTCCAGGCGCCACGTTCCTTCCTCTGGCACACAGGGCTCAGCTGGTGCTGCTGCAGGCAGTGCTTCCCGTGTCTGCCCAGCCTAAAGCCATCAGACAGCGTTAG
>NW_011126731.1:0-546 GCF_000146605.3 Meleagris gallopavo
TGTCCTTCTCATTGACGTAGGCCCCGAGTCTTCAGAATCTGTAGCCAGAAGTGCCTTTAGACAACTGGTGTGTCAGTTTTGGACTTGGCCTTAGGGAAAAAACAGCCTCGTACCACTCCCTCTCCTCAATTTTGCACGCAGTGCACATCAGTGTAAGAGCCTCTCCAGAGAGTTGTAGAGTTGTCCTTGTAGGCTCTTGGTGGTGTGTGCTTAAGAAGCAATCAGAAATGTGCCAGAACATCCAGGTGCATCTCATGGGGTTACCGTGATAACTAAGTGCTGCTCCTGGGCCGCCAGTCGGACCTGTGCTTTTTCTTCATGATGCTTTTCTGCAACGTACAGCAAGGCATGTGACCTTTGTATGTGAATCAAATGTGTCGTAGAATCACAGAACCAGAGAATAGCCTGGGTTGAAAGGGACGATGATCATCTAGTTTCAACGCCCCTGCTACGTGCAGGGCCACCAACCAGCAGAGCAGGCTGCCCAGAGCCACATCCAGCCTGGCCTTGAGTGCCTGCAGGGATGGGGCAGCCACAGCCTCCTTA
>NW_011126732.1:0-456 GCF_000146605.3 Meleagris gallopavo
GTACCACCTGCCCATCATGCAACAATCCCACTGTCCTTTTGACTAAATCTCCCAGCACAAATGTCCATGTCGAAAATGGAACATCTCTCCAGCTCAGCAGCAGAGGACACGGGCTTCCATGCTCTAGTCATGATCTCCTCTCGGCCTCTGGCTCTCCAACACAAAGAACGAGATGCAAATCAGTAGCATCACAAACACTCCTTTCATCCTGTCTACTTCAACAGACAACAATGACGGGCCCGCTCTCCTGCCCTCTTACCTCAGCCTCTGCACACCATCCTACTCTCCTGAGCATTAGGCTGGCACAGGGATGCAGCTCTTTCTAGGCTCTCCCTATGTAGCCCAGTACCTGTGTGCCACATGGATCTGAAAGCATTCTGCCTTCTGTGACATGCCCATGCCGTCACAATGCCAGTTCCCTGTACCACCTGCCCATCATGCAACAATCCTACGGTT
>NW_011126733.1:0-396 GCF_000146605.3 Meleagris gallopavo
AGTTACCGGATTGCCTAACAAATACCTTCTCATAAAGCTGCAATAGAATTTAAATGTTTTAAACAAGGTGGATACAGTGTTCTGAACTAGGAAACATACTGTGAAGTTGTTCATTTGACCAGTGAGAGTGAAAAAGATTTAACAAACTTTGAAGGAGTCAGGGCCTTGACACAAAGCAGAGCTGTCCCACTCTGTGGGAATGTGAGGATGCCACGTGCAGGCTTCAGGATGCTCCCCTCCATCCTCCTTCCAAGCTCATCTCTAAGCAAGGACAGACGGATGGCCAGAACAATGACCAGTGTAGAAGGGGCACAGGTGTTAGGGGGGTAATTAAACAATTAAGAGGCCGTGTTGGTGTTTATGTTGTAAACAGACATCCGAAAGTTACGACCAGAT
>NW_011126735.1:0-351 GCF_000146605.3 Meleagris gallopavo
CTTGCCTTCCCTCGCCCTTCTTTTCCCTCGCCTTCCCTCGCCCTCCTTTTCGCTCGCCTCGCTCGCCCACCTCGCCTTCCCTCGCCCTTCTTTTCTCTCGCCTCGCTCGCCCACCTCGCCATCCCTCGCCCCCCTTTTCCCGCGCCTCGCTCGCCCACCTCGCCTTCCCTCGCCCTCCTTTTCGCTCGCCTCGCTCGCCCTCCTCGCCTTCCCTCACCCTTCTTTTCCCTCGCCTCGCTCGCCCACCTCACCTTCTCTCGCCCTCCTTTTCCCTCGCCTCGCTCGCCAACCTTGCCTTCCCTCGCCCTCCTTTTCCCTCGGCCTCGCTTGCCCACCTCGCCTTCCCTCGAC
>NW_011126736.1:0-350 GCF_000146605.3 Meleagris gallopavo
TCTTAAAATATGGTACCAGCCCTGGTGACTTTGGGCCAGAGCCCAAAAGGCTGGATCCAGTCCAGGAGCTTAAAGTCACAGCCCCAGTTAGAGAGGCTGGCACACGTCCCAGGGCCTAAAGATGCTGCCAGAGAAGCCAGGAGTGGCCCTGGGGTTTAAAACACAGCCAGAGAGACTGGCACTGGCCATGGGACCTGAGTGGCCAGCACTGACCCTGGGGATTAAAGCCACAGCCCCAGCCAGAGAGGCCTGCACTGGCCCTGGGCCCTAAAACCTGAAGCCACAACACAAGAAGCCAGCACCAGCTTTGGGCCTAAAGCCACAGCCTGAGAGGCCGGTGCCGGCCCTGA
>NW_011126737.1:0-319 GCF_000146605.3 Meleagris gallopavo
ATAGCACCCCATAGCGCCCCATAAGACCTCAGGCCACCCCAAAGCCCCCCACAGCACCCCATAGCACCCCATAGTGCCCCATAAGCCCTCAGGCCACCCCATAGCACCCCATAGCGCCCCATAAGCCCTCAGGCCACCCCATAGCCCCCCACATCACCCCATAGTGCCCCATAAGCCCTCAGGCCACCCCATAGCCCCCCACAGCACCCCATAGCGCCCCATAAGCCCTCAGGCCACCCCATCCGATCCCACAGCAGCCCGAGGTGCCCAGCGGATCCCCCGAAGACTCAGTGAAACATTCGGAGCCGTTTTTTTTTGG
>NW_011126738.1:0-433 GCF_000146605.3 Meleagris gallopavo
AATCCCACCGCTGCTGCCAGACCCACAGCTGCGGCAGCAGAGGATGCCTGCGGGACGCAGACACACCGCCCTGCTCTGTGGCTGAGCAGAGGGACTCGTCACCAACGCGCGGCGCTGGGGGCAGTGATGCGGCCGGCAGCCGTAGGCACGGCCGGCAGCCGTAGGTACGGCCGGGAGCTGTAGGCACGGCCGGGAGCTGTAGGTACGGCCGGGAGCTGTAGGTACGGCCGGGAGCTGTAGGTACGGCCGCGGCACCGCCTCGCGCTGTCAGATGTGGAGCGCTGCCAACGCGGCTTATTTTTGCTGTGGCCCCCGCTCCAAACCAAAGGCACCGCATTGTTCGCTCCCCCCCCCACTTCCCCAACCCACGCAGTTCAGAGCCGGCCCAGCCGACTGCTGGGGGCAGTCCAGGGGAGGGAAAAACATTTTCCCA
>NW_011126739.1:0-557 GCF_000146605.3 Meleagris gallopavo
TGGGGGGTTTTGTCTGCTCCCCAGCAGAGACTACCAGGTCAGAGAGTGGAGTACCCTGAGGACAACTGGTCTGACCTTTAAAGACAGACGTAAAGACGGCATTCAGAACTTCTGCCTTTTCCTATACTCAGGATACTCAGTGGTCACATTCCCAGCCTCATCCAGTAAAGAATGAAGATTCTCCTTAGTCCTCCTCTTACTGTTGATATATTTGTAAGAGAATTTCTTGTTCATTTTTACCTCAGCAGCCACGTTGAGTTCAAGCTGGGCTTTTGCCTTTCTGATTTACTCTCTACACATCTTAATTTTTTTTGTCTCCACGCAGACATGCATTACTTATTACCTGGTCTGTCATGAAACATGGTCATCACTAAAACACATTATCAGTCAGGCTCACTGCAGTTTGTCAAATAACTATACCCATTAGAGAAACGTAAGTTTCAATACTTTAAAAATAGAGCTAAGTAGAGCTCTATCTATTTATAGAGCTAAATCTCCATCTGCAGGATGATAATCTAGCAAAATTTAAATTAAAGAACTATTCAGTTGTTTGAGGA
>NW_011126744.1:0-699 GCF_000146605.3 Meleagris gallopavo
TAGATGAGAGATCCATCTACCCTGGGCCAGAGGAGACTGAAAATCCATCCAGGTGTCAGCTGCTGCCCACAAAGCTGCGCAGACACTCTCTGCGGATGGCAGCCAGCTCTCTGCCCTGCTCTCCTGGGACGGAGGAGTGGGTGGAGGCACTGAGAGGACACAACACACCTCCTCGTCCTGCCCTTTATATGGGCACCATCAGCATTCCCTGCTTTATGCATCCAGCTTTGTGTGCGCTATACTACAGTAATAGAATTCTCATTTAGTACCCCCATCTACATCACAGCCAGCTGTCATTTGAAGGGCACCCATTCCTATTTTAAAATACTTTTTCTGGATTCAAAACCTGTTCTATAATTGTTGCTTTTTAACATAATTCTTAGAGAACTTCACAAAACAGCAAATGTGCTGCACGCTTCAAAGTCTTTGCAATAAACCTTAAAAACAAACATTAAAGATTGATCGTACTTTTCCAAGTTTACAATAAAACTGACTGAAGCTCAACTAGATAAGGAAAGAGAGTTGTATAAAATTAATCAGCACCTTATCAAGCTGAGGAGAAAGAATCTGAGATAGCAAGTCTTCACCAAACTTGGTATCAGAACAGAAACTTCAATGTAAAGCCTATTAAGAAAATTTGTCTCATTTGGAAAAAAACAAGATCTTGTTAGTGTTATCACAAGACAGGGTTTTTTTTTT
>NW_011126748.1:0-813 GCF_000146605.3 Meleagris gallopavo
ACACATGAATATCTGCCTTAAAAGTTGTTCACACCTCTAAGTTTGCAATGTAAGTATGTTGCATAGACTGTAAATTAAGCCTTTCAGTATAACTTGTTTCCATATTCTTAAAGGCATTTGAATTTGCTGCTTTGAAAAAAAAAAATTTTTAACAATAATTCTGAAAAATTTGAATTGATGCCTGATCAGTGTCAAATGATCTGGAAAACTGTTGGTACAGAACAACTTTTAAGGCAGATATTCATGTGTTTACAAACAGCCTTCACTTTTCTCTCCCATGCTGTGGCAGGAAGCTTTTATTTTAGTAAGTATCAAGAAGCTTCTTGGAAACAGGACTGCCTTTAGGAGGAAAGCCCTCAAAGACTGGGATTCACAGAAGAGATGTCTGTAATTATAACCTTGCAAGGTATAGAGCAGCGGAGATCTTTGGGGGATGGGGTCATGAGTTAATTTGGTGCTTTTGCAGTAGACATCAGGAATGTACTTGACATAAGCAGATGAAGAAAAGCTATTTTTTGCTTGTTTGTCTCTTCAATAACACTGCCATCTCTTCCTGTGTAGTAAGGAAAAGCATTGTGTGGATTGTTATGTGACACATTTATAGAATTTCAGTGTACAGCACTAAGAAAACAAATTAATTTGCCTGCACAAGATATAATGATGCTTATTAGCTATAATCACAACTGCTTATGAACACAAAATATAGCACGTAAATAATACTAAGAGAAAATACCAAAAGCAAACAATGTGCTGTGACAGAAACATCTTATTTGACAGATGAGCCATAACAATCCACACAATGCTTTTCCTTAC
>NW_011126749.1:0-1340 GCF_000146605.3 Meleagris gallopavo
ATGTTGTCCAGGGAGGTTTTTTCGTTTAGTTCTACAGTATAGATGGCCCAGCTTTCGGCTCCTGAAAGAAGAGCGGGCAGGCGCACTGTTCCATCTCCATTCAAGGGTAGCGTGTTGAGGCATTTTACCGGGAGGGTTATTTCGCCTTTGATTTTGATCGAGCTCTGTTTTTTTACTACTAGACCCAAACTGATATCTTTACCTGCCAGATCACATAGCATCGCAAATTCATTGCTAAAATAAGTCGCCAGATCATCAGCATTGGATGCATACACTGCAACACCCTGAGAGTTTTGTGCGATAGCTGTCATCAGGGTTTCGTTGAAATTGTTTCCAATACCATAGGTAGAGGTAGTAACTCCCTTATCTGCCAGCTGGCGTCCAGTTTCAGATAGTTTCTGAATATTGGTTTGCCCGACATTGGCTTCGCCATCAGAAAGTAATAGGACGCGGCTAACACCATAACTGCTCACAAAGGGGGCAATTTGTTGTGCTCCAACTAACCAGCCAGCTTCAAGGGCGGTCATTCCTTCGGGCATAACGCTGCTTAGGGCGCTATCAATAACTTTTTTGGCCGCTTCTGCAGACATTGATTCCAAAACAACTTTTGCCTGGTTACTGTAAGTGACTATGCTTACTCGGTCTTCCTCTTTCAGGCTACGAACAAGGGCTTGTGCGGCTTGCTTTGCGTGTTCCAGTGGCCCACCTGACATGGAGCCAGAGTTATCAATAACAATAGCAAGGTTAAGACTTGGACGTTTTACACTAGTTTTTCTTTCCGGTGCCTGAAGGGCTACCAAGATGTCCAATGTTTGTGATTGACCTTTTTTAAAGGTTGAAACGCTTGGTAAAATAGAGAGGGAGGGGGTCGTCATGTTTATTCCTTTAGGAGTTGGAGGGGGAGTTTCTTAAAAGCTTTGCAATGTTTTCCAGTGATTCTGCCACCTGGTTACGGTTTTTTTGGGTATCTGCTTCCATTTCAGAGGGGGTATAAGAAATGGTCATCCATTTAGCTGGCTGAATTTCCCTTTTAATCTGTCCCAGTTGGGAAATTTGATCAAAATAATTCTGTCTTGCTGAGGGGGTGGCCGAGAGAGTGTTGGACATTAGACTTTGAGTTTCTACGCTTCCTGACAGTCC
Source organism: Meleagris gallopavo (assembly GCF_000146605.3). Classification (NCBI taxonomy): domain Eukaryota; kingdom Metazoa; phylum Chordata; class Aves; order Galliformes; family Phasianidae; genus Meleagris; species Meleagris gallopavo. Next base: position 1,141 of record NW_011126749.1, read on the forward strand.
ACGCAGTACACTATTGGATTGCGCACTCAAAATAGGCATTGGCGTCTGACCACCCAAAATTCCAGCATCTGCCATCAGGGAGTCCACTAGGCTAACTGCTGATGAAGGCTGATAGGAGCTTGAGTAGGCCTGAAGAAGCTCGGGGCTTGCCTTTTTTACGAGTGAAGATGTGATATCCAGGCCAATGCCCTGCTTCACTA
>NW_011126752.1:0-522 GCF_000146605.3 Meleagris gallopavo
CAGGCCTAATAATATGCTGCTGTAGGAGAAATACAGTGATGATGGAGAAAAAACAAGCTAGGATCCTGCAATACTTCCAAGGGCATTCTGTAGAGAAAGGACAACAAATTCAGTCATTGAGTAGTTCATATACCACAGAGGCAGAGAACACTGTCTCTCTCTCTACATTTTCCAAGATATTTTCTTTGTCACGAGCCATTAACTAGTTCATGGCAAGGGGAGGTGAATTTGGCTGCTGCAGTGTGCGTCTTCCCGCATGTCAGGAAGGTTTTTTGATTTTCACAGAGGTTGTTTATGGACATTGAACTGTGCTTTTTTGGGGAATGGTGCTTCTGTTTTAGCATATAGGCCAGAGTAGAATGCAGTATTGCACTAATGTGAACTACTTTGCCTCTCAGTAGAAGGAATGGCAAAGCTTGCATGTTTTTGGTAGGTAGCTGAGGGTACATGCATGCACCTGAGGTGAAAAAGCTTACAACTGTGCTATGCGTACAGGTACAGCTATTCTTATTATCTGGCTGA
>NW_011126754.1:0-615 GCF_000146605.3 Meleagris gallopavo
CATGTTCTCCTCCAACCTGAGCCATTCTGCGATTTTATGAACCCACTGCTCTCTGAATTCTGCAGAGGAAAAAAGGGTTTATTTTCCTGAAAAGAAGCGTCCCATCAGTTCCAGCACTCTGAAGGGGCCCTACTGCAGGGCACAATAGGCCAGGGAGAACAACAGAGCGTAGAGTTGGAATCAATTGAAAATGCAGAGAAACTAGACAGGCAGAATGGCTCAGGTTGGAGGAGAACATGAAGATCATTAAGTTCCAACCCCCTCCATGGGCTGGTTGACCCCCACCAGATCAGGCTGCCCAGGGTTATTTGCAAGCACTATCTCACATTTGTATCCTCTGGGATACATTTCATCTACTGTTTTTTTATGTGGCAATAGTTGCAATGGCCCGTTGGAATATGGATCAGCACCATGTTAGGGCATTACTGTGTCTCTAAGCATGGAAAAGTGAATTTGGGCTGACAACAGCAATGAGAAAGCTGAGGAAGGACTCAAGCCTTCAGTGGGGTGAGCGAGACAGAGGGAGCGAAGAAAGAATGACTTCTATAGGAGTGTAGTGTTGAGACAGCTGGCAGCTGGAAGGTCTGCAGGGATGACAGCATGTAACCGTACACG
>NW_011126756.1:0-1043 GCF_000146605.3 Meleagris gallopavo
AAAACTCCTGCCTGTGCCTCTTCAGATCCGGCCAATGCTCCTTCTTGACCTTCGCACGGACTTTCCAGAAGGCGCCCATGAACAGAAAGATGCTGTAAAACTTCCCACCCATGATCAGAGGCCAGATCTGTATCCAGTTCTGACAAGCCTGGAACTGCATGTAAAACACCCGTACCAGCCGCTGGAAGAACCTTTGGGCTAGAGGCCACCTGCCCTGTTGTCCACGGAGACCAATATTTGGCATCAGCTAGATCAGCACCCAGGCAATGTTGGTTGGTTTTCTGAGCATCAAGCACAGTTACCCAACGCTCTGATGTATCTTCAGAAACCCAAGCGTATTCACCATCTTTTTCTAGTAACACATATGTAGCAGCCGGGTTAACCACTAATGAACGGTGGAAGGGCAATGTCCACGGTGTAGTAGTCCACGACAACAGTTTAACGCCTGTTTCCATTTCAAAAGGAACCAGCCATGCGGTTGTTGTAACAGCGCCCTCTTCTTGCTCAGCACCTGACAGGGTTGAGCCACAGCGATGGCACCAGGGCACTGCCGTGAAACGAACATCCAGACGACCCCGGTCAAGCAAAGAGGCCAGCACACGCAGGGTTCCTGCCTCCATATCATAATCATGGGTATGCCATGGCTGATCCCACTGAGCAGACCAACCCTGTTGCTGAAACACCTCAGACTGAAGCCCTGCTTGTTCTGTTGCGTATTTACGGGCAGCAGTAGTAAACGCTGAGCGATGATGACGGCTAACCCCCTGCTTTTCCACAGCAAGCTCCAAAGGAAGGCCATGGCAATCCCAGCCAGGACGCCACTCCACATTGAAGTTGGATGCATGTGCAGCCCGTGCAACAGCATCCTTTAGATGCTTGTTGAGAACATGCCCTAAATGTGGCAAACCATTGGCATACGGAGGTCCATCCAACAGCCTAAAAGAAGGCGTATTGGCCCTGGTAGAAGATAGAGGAAGCGGGCCTCTCAATTCTGGCTGAGAGCGAAGAGGATAATCAGTTTTGCCAACGAGGACGGGGAATGA
>NW_011126759.1:0-3751 GCF_000146605.3 Meleagris gallopavo
TGCGGCGTCGCCGCGCTGGCCGCGTTCATTAAGGCCACGTCAGGCACGCCTTTTCCAAAGTCCCCCGCCATCTACCTTTTGTCGTTGGCGGCGAGCGCTGTTTGCGGATTGCTCTCAGCGGAAGCCCGGGATGAGGCATGCGCGTAGATTCGGTCCAGCTGGGCGTGAAACCGCATGTATCAGTGTTCAGAATCGAAACGCTGACCGCTCGTTCCGCGTCAAGCACCTCCGGCGTTTCTTTCACTTTAGCCACGGAGGCCGGCTTACTGTCTATGGCTCGCATGCACATCCTCAACGTCTTGCGTTAGTGGCTAACACTACTTCGTCACATCCCCCACAGAGCATTTATGCTCGCGGCTCTCATGGCACGACGACCCATAATCAAAAAAACTGTGGCGACAGATACAACCTTTGACCTCAACCTTCGCGACTTCTGCCAAATGCGGTGCGCACAAAATGCACTCAGCGATGAAACCGCCCTTAATGGCATCATATTCGTACTGCAAACAGGCGCTCGACAGGAAGACGTTTCCAAATATTTACTACATGCCGACCATATTCTATTGAAGCTTTATTTAGATTGCCAATATGTACGCTGTCTCAAACAAATCCTCTACAACTATGACCTTGACTTGGAAAGCGCCACTCCCCAATCGAATACAGCATTCCCCACGGCAAGCCATTGATTAGCATTACTTGATGTTTTCATTCTTTCATACTGTTTATAAGTGCTATTATTTCGGCAGAACTCCAGAAATTTTTCAGCCACCTTATCGCCCAGTGACTCTATCATAAAACAATCACACCCCTCATCACAGCCATTTCCACACACACGTATAGCAGGCTGCCGAGAGTTCAAATATCCCTCCCAAAATTCTGCCTTCTCCCGATTCCCGTGTTTGCCAAGAGCCCAAGAATACTTGGTACCCATCTTTAAATCACAATAGAGCAGCGCAGCATGGAAATGCTCAATTCTTGACTTAATTCTTTCAAATCGAAGATGCAGATCAACCGCCCCGTTATCTGAGCTTATCGCGTCTTCAACTATATTTATCGGTAGAATATTCTCTAACTCTCTGGCTGGCACATCGATATGTGCGGCCACCCACCGCCGCTCATTAGCAATATCTCTACAGTTTTTACTAGGATCATTTGATTCTGCACCAGGGTAATCTTTATCCGTATCGGTCACTGATAAGCAGTATGTATCCCGTCGATCGATAAATTTAGCAAACGATGGATAAATCTGGTTACCCCCACCTCCAGAGGGTATAAGATTAATGCTCACTCCATTCAGTTTATGGTGCTTTTTATAGTGTTCTGCAGCTAAAAGATAGATGTCTGCATCTGTTAAATTCTCCGCCAAGAGCGTGCAAGATGCAACGGGATTTTCTTCCAAAACCGAGATTGGTAACTCCCATCGCCCGGTTTCACAAAAATTCAAATGCTTTCCGCCAGAAACTACAATAAGCTTAACCTTAACAAATTCCCTTAATGCAGAATATTCAGAAAGACGATTTTGCAACCACAAGCAAACAGATTTTGATGCACTACTTATTTCCTGAGAACACATCCAATCCAAAGTACGCCTTTTTGCATAGAGGAAATTTTTACCATGAAAGGCAGAGAGAGCAATCGAGTCGAGAGCCGCGCACTGAGAAGCATTTGCAGCAGGAATGAGATCAACCAGCGATTCATCCACTTCAATCCACATAGTTTTCCCCTGGCTCAAAGAAACCAAACGGCCAATTCTGCAGTACACCCTCTGTATTGAAGTTCGCAATCCTCACGCTAGTGGACTTATTTTCGTCTTCACTAGGTTCAAACAGAACAATTGCCACATCTTCCGGCTGCATTTTTCCGTCTTCGATTAAACGGCCAAGTCTATTAACTATATGCTGACTATGAGTTTCAATTATTAACGATGTACTGCCTTTTTCTCCATTATTGTGCATTACAGCAGCAGCAAAAACATCCGCAAGCCTAGCTTGATATTCTGGATGCAAATGAAGCTCAGGTTGCTCAATGACCACAGCGGAAGAAGTTCCTAAGTCTTTGTGACGACCATTTATTGCCCATAATTGTGCAGCAATAGGTAAAACCTGAGAAATACCAAACCCCATATCGGTAATATTAAATGGCTTATCGTCATTTTCACCTTTAGCCATCACCATAATCTGCTCCCCTTCTCTTTGAGGGAATACATCAATTTTCAGGCTTTTAGATATCCACTCCCGAAATCCAAGTTGAGCAGAGTGGCTAAGACTGTCTAAAAATACCGGAAGATTTCGCCCTTCAGAATCTATTTCATGCACAGCCAAGTCCTGACGGCGGTAGTATCTCTCCGCTGTGGCTCGCAGAGGCTTTAAATATCTCACCGAAGAAAAATACTTTTTTAGGGCACCGTCAATTTTCTCTATAATCTCAGGAAACACTCCTGCTATTATTGCACTTTGAAAAGATTTAGCATAGTTCTGTTTACCGCCATTGCTATATCTAGCCAGATCACGCCATGAATTAGGACCACTGATTGATGCCACAGTTGCGATTATCTCAGAAGTGGATCCGAGCTTAACTTGCGTCGCTATTCTTCTGATCGTATTTAAACTGACATTTCCATGCACACAATCACTGATCTGACTAACAATCTTTGATTTCCACGGATTTCTAGAGACCACATAAAATGATTTAGATGTATTGTCTGGGTTTGTTTTCTGCTCCATCTTCCCAAAAAAAACATTAGGCAAAACATCTCCTTGGAATGAAAAAGCTTTGTACTCCGATGGAATAGAAACCTTTCTATCATTTATAAAAATACTTTGAACATCCAAGAATCCCTTACTATCGTCGAAATCTATTTTAAAATTAAAATCCTGAATTTCCACCAGCAGTGATTTTGGATGTGCAGACTTTCCGTCCGCACCTGTATGCAAAGTTAGTTCAACAACCGCTTCATTTACGAGATAATTGGATCGAATACCTTGATTCAGCCAAATGTCGGGCCTATCATTTTTCTCATGATTGTTATCATTTTCGTCTAATTTCAGGGAGAATTTAAACAGAACCTCTTTTTCACCTCTATGCACCGCTTGAGACAAAGAGCCAAAATCAACGTAATCCCCAAACCATAAGATCGGCGATTTCTTTTTCCTCTCTACACTTTGCCGAATCAAGGGAAATACTCGAGCAAAAGTACTCTTTCCAACACTATTCTTTCCAATCAGGATAGTGATAGGCGCTATGGGAACGGATTCGATATTTTTCAAACTCCGCAGATTTTTCAAACCCAAACTTTTCAGAACTGCCACACCTGCTCCCGTTAATGTTTCCAACTGAAACATAGCACACTTTGGCATCCGGTCCTGCTTTTTTAGAAGTTGGCGTATTTGCGGACCTTTTTGAGACATTCAAATTCATCGCGACTGACCTAGGAATGGAATTCCAATGTCAATGTCAAGCGGGTTACCTCTTCTAGCCCCCGATAGCACCGTCAGTGCTGTGCGGCTACGCTCAGTACCTCATACGTGGATTGGTTCAGCATTCGCATTGACAATTCGACCTCCAGATTGATTGCCTTGACCTGATCGCGTTGGTCAGGAGCATCTCCGGCCTGCACCCTCCGGCGGAACTTGCGGAGGTCAGAGATCTTCTTGTCCAGCGCCTTCGCTGCGTCATGAGCCCTGGCCAGAGGTACATCAGCCAGAACCGAATCGGCGTCCTCGCCCCGCTGCAACCGGGCCTTGAACTCACT
>NW_011126761.1:0-810 GCF_000146605.3 Meleagris gallopavo
GAAAGCTGTGATGAGACAGGACACCTTGATATGTGGAAGGAGGGACAGCATAATGAACCTTACTGTGTGAAATGCAGATTTTCTCCTAAAGAGAGTTATTCTGAGACCTATCTTCGGCCTGGCATAATGAGTTTCACCCTGAAACTGAACAAAACCTATTTCTTTGAGTACAGAATCAGTGATGATCTATCTCTACCTTAGCTTGATGGGAGGGACATCAGCATCTTCCATTCGCTGCTACATTTCACCCACAACACAGAATTGAGTTTTGCAAGTCATCCTGGACAATCAAGCTGTCCTGTCTCATCACAGCTTTCCCTTCAACCCCTTTTTTCACCCTTTCAAGCATCTCAATTATTATGAAGTAACTCAACTATGTAACTCTTTCATATGCTTTCCAACTACCATCTTTCAGGTGGAACTCCTGGACCAGTATTACTGTTAATGACTCTGGCACTGAAAAATGTCGGAGACGTCTTGTTTGAGGGGAATTTAGGTATTCTAGAGGCTTTGTGATGGGAGGGACATCAGCATCTTCCATTCGCTGCTACATTTCACCCACAACACAGAATTGAGTTTTGCAAGTCATCCTGGACAATCAAGCTGTCCTGTCTCATCACAGCTTTCCCTTCAACCCCTTTTTTCACCCTTTCAAGCATCTCAATTATTATGAAGTAACTCAACTATGTAACTCTTTCATACTGCGCTCAACTTCCCAACACTTTGGGAAACAGTCCAGGAGACTTATCTAATATCCAATGGATGTGGTTGCTAGATAAACCCATCACAAAGCCTCTAGAATACCTAAAT
>NW_011126767.1:0-819 GCF_000146605.3 Meleagris gallopavo
CCATTCCCAACTCCACCGCTATCTTGTCATCATCCCACCCAAGGCGAACCAATTCTTGAACAACCAGCGACATACCTTGAATCTGATGTTGCCCCCGTGCACGGTTATGTCGAATGGTAGTGGCAATACGCTGAGTTTTATCCTGCTTTACCACGACGACAGGAACATATCCTCCCAACCGCCGGCGCAATGTTCGCCGCTGTTGCACGAGAGAAAAACGGTGAAAACCATCAATGAGCGTATACCTACCTTCTTCATTTTGCCAAACCACCAAAGGATGGGTAAAGCCCGTGCGCATTAATGAGATATACAACAAACGTTTTTCCGGCGGCGCAACGTGGTTGGGATTATAGTCATTCATCTGAATTTCATTCACCGGTACCCATTGCACACAGTCAACAGGCTCATTACTGAAACACGAGTGGCAATGAAGCGCTGTCTGAATATTATTAACCGCTACTATTTTCTCATCTACTGGCATCGATAACAGTAACGCTTCTAATTTTTTCAGCAACAAATCCAGTGTCATAAAAGCCCCCAGCGTTGACGTTTCTTTTGTATACGTTGACAGTAACGAACATAATGACTAGCCTTGTTAGGACTGAAAGAAAGCGCCCTACACCAAAAATCATTACGCAGCAGCACTTTGCAAATTCTTCGCCAGGAAGGTATATCGCGACTCCCCAAATCCTTCTCCTGTTCGTCCGGAATGTCCTCTGGGAAACCATGTTTTCTATACCAACGCAAATAAACACTAATTTTATTGCGATAATGCTCGGCGGTGATCTGCGGCAGGCTATCGAGCAGGAACAAAGCGTA
>NW_011126768.1:0-478 GCF_000146605.3 Meleagris gallopavo
CTGCACCCTTACTTACGTTGCACACTGACAGATTTCTCCTTGCTACTTCCATCGCATGTGTGTCTGGGAGTCCTTCAGTGGCCTACTGAAGCCCTCTACTGGGCATTTCCATTGTGGCTCAAATACAACGGGAGAAACAAATCTGTTTTTTTAAACACAAATATTTTAACAATTTGAACATCCTGATAGACAAAATGCAAAAAGTTTAAGAATCCTTCCTGATAGAAATGTCTGCAGAAGTACAGTTTGAAAATATAGCAACCCCAATTGATTTAGGGATTAGGACTGCCCAGCAGGCACTGGAAGAACTGGACAGAGACAGAGAGGAGAATGGGAACTGGACGACGTCTTCCGTCTGTGCCTTCCATCACTTCTGAGTTAGATACTTGGAACCTCAACATTCCTCCCCTGAAGTGCCTAGAAGAATAAATAAACTTCAAAAATGTTAGGGAGTGAAATAGTTTGTAGTTTGCTCTTT
>NW_011126781.1:0-820 GCF_000146605.3 Meleagris gallopavo
GAGAATCACTCACATCGTGCCAGCCGTTAGGCTCAGTGGGGATGGTGGTGGTGCTTGGCGCACCAGGGCCGAGCATGACGCCAGCCCCAATTCGGGACAGTTTCCATGGCGACAGGGTGAGCATGAGGAGCCTGTATTCCTGGCTCCCGCGCACCAAGTCAGGCAGGTGCTGTCAATGGATGCGCGTCGTGTGGTCGAAGACTTCGTTGTTTTGCTGAGGCGGCGCTGGAATCAGGATTGATCAGGTTAGAACCCACCATTTCGTAAGCGACTAGGCGTTGGCGAGCAAGGTTTAATAGAAGTCGTCATTGAATTTGTTTCCGGACGTGTCCGATGACGACTTGCTCTCAATTGGATGTCTGCCAAAGACGAGTTCTGCGGATTGGCGTATGCCAACCTGAAGGATTTCATCAATGCAAACTTCCTGTTTCTTGAGTTCGAAACTCTCGGTGGAGAAGCGGACATCGAACATGTCGATCTTTGGAGACACGTCGTGCATAGTTTTTACAATGGCCGTCTGAACTGCTGATGGACACCGTGCTCCAAAATATATGGCTGAAAGGTCAAATGGGGCGCCTCTAGACGAACTTGCCCTTGCCAGGACTCTCCATTCCTTTTCATAGGCCCAAGCAGGAGCTTTGGAAAGGAATGCGGTCTCAATGACCCTTTCTCTAGCGATGCGATCTGCTTCTAGCTTCCATTTCGCCAGATCACTCATGTTGATTGATCGCGGCTTGTCATAGCTAACTTGACGGATGCTGTGTGCGACATGATCTGCTGTCGCATACTCTAGACATATGCCCATGTGTTGGTCAGCGTA
>NW_011126782.1:0-828 GCF_000146605.3 Meleagris gallopavo
GACTAAGAGAGTACGTCATGGACGTTCTGGAGAACTGGGGACCTTCGGGTCCCCAGGCTGTTTCACCACTCAATTTTTTCGATCTTCGACACTACCTGATCGAACGAATCGAAAAGCAACACGCCTTTCGTCTGAACGCAGACGACTACACCTGGGTACAGGATGGTCTGGATGGCGATAAGGCAATCATCCGTGTCACGCCAAAGTCCACTGCCGCGGGTCTGGATCCGATCACCGTCCGTGTTCCTTACGTGGACATGATCGATCTGATCAACCCGCTGATCTCCGACCGAGTGTTGGACTTCGCGGGTGAGATCACGGCTGACCGAGTGATCGATCGCATCAACCAGATCGCCGGCGTTCCTCTTCTGAAGTCCACGTACTTCACCTTCTCTGATCTGACCGAAATTCGCGGTACGGTCGATGTGACCATGTCGCCCAACATCTCCAATCTGTTGGCGGTGGGCACCATCACGCTGAAGATCCGTCAGGTCAACGTCGATATCGACACCGAATTTGATCTGCGGACCTACCCTTACACCGACAACGGTTCGTTGGAAGTGGAGATGTGTCTGGTCGGCACCGCTGACCCTCTGGAGCCGTCTGAGATCGATGGTTCACGCCGGACGTACGGAGATGGTAGCTACATCGACATGATCGATGAGGATACCTTGGAAATCCGAAACGGCATGATGCGCAACTACTGGGTGTTGGTTCGCTTGCCTGGCCGCAAGAACGAGATCGAGATTGACGGGAAGGTTGTCAATCTGCTGATGGAGTTGAGCGAATGTAACAAGGGCGAACTCAACCTCCATGTCGATTCGTTGG
>NW_011126785.1:0-513 GCF_000146605.3 Meleagris gallopavo
AATTGGGTACACGATTTCCCCTCGTGCACTGGCTGAATCTGTTTGCGCCGAATGTCGCAAAGATGCCGGACATTCGCAGCGGTTCTGGCACGGTGGCCATACTACTACCTCGTTAATCCAGGAGCGACGGCGGCAATGCGTTGGGTGGGCGACTCAGAGAGCCATCGCCCGAACCAGCCTTCAGCTGCTGATCGCGAAGGTTGTGGAACATGTCGTAGACGAACTTGATGAAGTACACCATGCCCACGATCGACACGTTACTCAGGTTGATGCCAGTGACCGGATCGATCAGACCGAACTCTTCCGGAACCGGACGAGTGGTCATGTACGGGGTCAGATCCACATCGAGCACGTCACTGCCAATACCGATGGGCAGGTACTTGTCGGCAGGCTTGATGTAGTTGTGGCCGGTGAACAACACACGGCACTTCTGGGTGGTGGGATCGTACGTGATCTGGATGCTGTCGGAGATCATCTCCGCAGCCAGACCACCGCCGATATCGGTGAAGCGAG
>NW_011126795.1:0-564 GCF_000146605.3 Meleagris gallopavo
ACAAAAATTACACGCGCGCCCTGTGGAATTGCTTTAACCCAGGCACAACACATGGAAGAGTCCACCATGGATGCTTCATCTAAAACAAACACATCACCTGATAGAGGATCATGTTCATTTTTTCTGAATCCTGTTCCAGGCAAGAAACCTAATCGGCGATGCATTGTCATTGATTCCGCGCCGATGGCCTCCTCCATTCTTTTAGAAGCTCTTCCTGTTGGAGCAGAGAGAACCACACTGGCACCAATCTCTTCCAGTTGCCTTACCACTGTTTTCAACGTGGTTGTCTTACCGGTACCTGGCCCACCCGTCATGATGGACACAGGACTAGAAAGCAATGTCCACGCTGCAGCCTTTTGTGAAGTATCCATTCTGCTCACTGGGTCAGACAACCCTTGTAGTAACCGGGCAATCTGAGCAGGAGTTCTAGGTTTTACGGTTTCTTGAAGGCGGCGCAATTGTTCTGCTATTGCTTTTTCTGTTAAGGCTGTCTGAGCTGGCGATACGCAGTCTACTGGGACCGGATGTTCACCCGGAGCAAGAGGAGCATCCAGCACACGAGAA
>NW_011126797.1:0-617 GCF_000146605.3 Meleagris gallopavo
TGTATTAATTAAGGTGGCTAGCTGTAATGGCCAGCTGGAAAGGAAGACGCAAGAGGAGGCTATTAATCAACTTATCGAGATTGGATCCACATTAATTCCCACAAAACAATGCCTTGAGCGATTCAAAAGTGCAAAGGGAAGCGGCTTTTCCATAGTAATGGAAAATGTAAGCCGGGTGGATAGAGAATTTGGAACCCAGAAAATCATAGGACACGATGGTAATCCTTTTCATGACCCAGAATTTCTTGAACATTACTTTGCAAGACAATTATTATCAAATGCGTTGAACGAGAAAGATCGCGAGTTTGAGGATGGCTGGATACGCCAGGAAAGGGTGGGGGATCAATTATCGCCGCTTTTCATATGGTGGAATCATTATCTTCAAAGAGATTGGTCTTATCTTGATAACGATCATATGAATTCGAGGTTGATTGGAAAACAGATAGTAACTGAGATTGAGCTAAGCCGTGTAATTTTAAAATCAGTTGAATATTTGGATCTTGTAAGCTGTGGAAGTCCACTGTGGAAAAAGATAGAGGAAGCTAATCAGTATTTTCCATTAAAAAAGCATGAGCTTCCAGATGTCTCTATTTCATACGGTGAGTTATTAAGCAGGG
>NW_011126811.1:0-938 GCF_000146605.3 Meleagris gallopavo
TGGTTGCCGGGGCTACGAGCTCCACGGATTTTCCCTTGGCCGTGAGAGAGTCCCGCTTCGGCGGTGTGAGGGATGGCTTTGTCGCGCGCTTGTCGAGCGATCTTGTACTGAAGCGCAGTATCTACCTCGGAGGAGAGGGAGACGACAGAGTTACGGCGATTGCCTTGGATACCAGCCGTGCGGGTAAGGGGGAGTTGCTCGTGGCGGGGAGCACGAACTCCAGCGACTTCCCTTTGACACAGGGCGGGCAACAGGAGCGATTTGGCGACCAAACCGTGGCTGGCTTTATATCGCGCCTGTCGAGTGATTTGGGCATAGTGCAAAGCACCTATCTTGGAGGAGGTGAGGGAAGCCGTTCTTGGGTTGATGCATTGGCCATCAATGCGCGCACGGGCGACATAGTGGTGAGCTCGACAACCAACTCTCCCAATTTTCCGGGTCGCGCCAGTGGTGTCCAGCACGACCATGAAATTTATGTTCAAGGGCATATGGAAGTCGTTGTATCGCGTTTACCGGGCAGTCTCACAGCGGCGCCCAACAGCATTTTTCTGGCAAGTCCAGGCAAAACAATCTCTAGCGCACTGGTCATTGCGGCAGGTGATACGGATGATGACCCCGACGATATTGTGGTTACGGGCTGGACAGAAAGGCACCCCAATTCAAACCCAGGGTACCTTGAAGGTGCCGATATGGGCTTGCAACCGTCGCGTTCGGATCGGGGCGCTACCGGCTTTGTTGCGCGCTTTTCGCTGCCAACACGGGGGGATCTGACCGTCAGGCGCAGCACCTATCTGGGGCGAGGAAACGAGCTCATCGACGCAATGGCCATTGACTCCATGGGCCGTGTCGTGGTGGGTGGAACCACATGGACCGACCTTCCCGGCGCCACAGGCACTATGGGCGGCGGGCGAGACGGCTTCGTCTCCCGCATCGCGGGC
>NW_011126813.1:0-575 GCF_000146605.3 Meleagris gallopavo
ATTCAAGGAGCCCCCTAGTGCAATCAATAGTGCTCTGCGGCTTTTATCTCGTAGAGAACACTCCAAGCATGAACTAAGGAAAAAGCTTCTTGAGAGAGAATTTGAAGCTGAACAAGTAGATATTGCCTTGGCAAAGATGTTGGAACACGACCTTCAAAGTGATGAAAGATTTGTAAAAGCATCCATTAACATGAGGGCTAACTCTGGGCATGGCCCTAGGAGAATTAAAGCAGAACTGGGACAACATCATCTTGAGGACGGCCAGCTTGAAACAGCTATGGCAGATGCTGAGGTGGATTGGGCTTTAAATGCCAGACAAATTGTCATTCGTAGATTTGGTAAAGGCGAGCTTGATTTCAAAACACGAAATAAGGCAATGAATTTCCTCTTGAGACGAGGGTTTAGTTTTGATGACGCAAAGCTAGCAGTATCTCCAGGCGAAGATGAGGAGATGGAATAATAGAAAGCTACCTGGTTAGTAACTCAGGTAGCTTTTTTAGTGGCAAGTTGTAGTCTTTGAATGTTGAACGATCTTGCTCGTTCGAAATTTTATTCCTGCCACATCCTATTGAAGC
>NW_011126814.1:0-468 GCF_000146605.3 Meleagris gallopavo
CTTCAGGTGTTGCAATTAGTGGCTATGGCTATACTCTCACAAAATGATTTACAACTAAAAGCCAATTTTTTGTCAGGGACCACTTGCTCAACTTGTCTTTAGGAAGTAGGTTGTCGTCCCTGTTCCATATCTCTTTACCAGGAAAAGCTGAACGCCATGAATAATGCATTTAAAGTGGGTCGCCTTGCTAGCGCATGTCTATTAGCCCTTGCCAGCGCAATTATTGCCCCCATGGCAATTGCTCAGATGCAGCCTGCTGCAAATAATGCCGCACAACCACAACAACTCCAGGGGAATGTTGCCCCCCCTGCCAGTGCTCAACAGGTTCCAGCACAACCCCAATACCAACAGCCCGTCGCGCAGCAGGGTGCGGCTCCCAATGCCCAGGGTTTTCCAGCACAACCCTATCAGGGAGCAACACCGCCCCAGCAGGCTCAACAGGGCAACCAGCAACAGCAGGTGCCGCTA
>NW_011126825.1:0-747 GCF_000146605.3 Meleagris gallopavo
GACCTCACCCAAATCCTGGATAAGAGCCTCTTGAGATTTACGGAATGAATCCGTAGCAAAATCTCCCTTATCAGCCTTCTTCAAGAAGGTCTTGATTCGAGGAGCCAAATCAAGCAGGTGCTTTAAAGCTTCACGACGAGCTAGCTCTAAACGCTCCTGAACAGAAGCTGCTGGAGAAGTAGACTTTACATCTTCTTCTTCCGCATCTTCTTCTGTAGGGGCCAGCTCGACCTCTTCATCAGAGTCTTCAGCGATGATCGGGGCAACCTCTTGCGTCACCATGCCCTCTACCAGCTCATCCAAACGCATCTTGCTATTTTCTACAGCATCCAGTCCTTCCAGAAGAACCTTTAAGGTAGCCGGACACCCCAGTAAACAGGTCATTACCGAAGACTGACCCGCTTCAATACGTTTAGCAATAGCAACTTCTTCTTCGCGGGTTAATAGAGCTACTGTTCCCATTTCACCCAAATATTGGCGAATAGGGTCTACAGACAATCCCTTTTCTTCAGTAGTAATGCGAACCTGTTCATCGCTACTTGAAGAAACTACACCGGCCAACTCTGGAGTCTCCTCAGAATCATTATCACCCTCAACCACATGAGAATGTGATGACAAGGGAATTCCATCATCCTCCTCTGGCACCTCTTCCACATCTTGATAAACAATCAGACCATGATTGCGCATCGCAAACACAACAGCATCAAACTCATCACACCCATCAGCAAAACCTGATTCGGTCATGAT
>NW_011126828.1:0-506 GCF_000146605.3 Meleagris gallopavo
TATGCGTCTTAATGCTATTTCCGAGCAGAAGAATGGCCCCATTCTTCGGATTTCGGTGCTGAGCGTTTTTGCTATTTTCCTGATTGTTTCAAACATGGGGCTTCTGTCTCTATTCTTGTTGCCCGCCCTTCACTGGTATCATGCTGCCTATTTGCGTTGTGCCTATCATGACATTTTTGAGGGTGGCACCGGAGTAGAGGAAAAGGTCGCTCAGACCAGCCCGGGGCTTTCTCCTGTCATTCAGGTGTGACCACACTTTAAATAGATTTCTCAAAAGATGGTGCTGTTCGCCTTTTTCCTGGAATAGGCATAGTAATTATGCCTATGGTTCTGCTACAATTACGATATGAATAACGCTAATCAAACATCTTTGTCTTCGGCCATTGAGTTCCGTGGTGAAGAAACCTTGCCTGCCAATCAGCCTTGGCTCATCAAGGCTGGTTTTGATCCCACCAGTGCTGATCTTCACCTGGGGCATGCGGTGTTACTGCGTGCTCTTCGCGCTT
>NW_011126833.1:0-534 GCF_000146605.3 Meleagris gallopavo
ACAGATGATGATATGCAGCAGGCAGAAGGATCTCGTGAGTATCTTGTAGGTAAAGTGCAAGAGCGTTACGGTCGCACTCGTGACCAGGCTGAAAAAGAGGTTCGTGAATTTGAGAGAGGCTTGGATCAGTTAAATGATCGCAATTCTACACTCTAAGAACATAGGCAAATTATACATAAGTAAAACTATGTAGCTTCTGGTCCCACCACCAGTCGAAAGCCTATGGCACCCAAATCCATTTAGATGGTGGATTTGGGTGTTTTTATTCCTAGTGTTTTCCCAGCCATTGAGCAAATATCACGTAAACCCTTTTGCCAGGCTTCTCTTTGAAAGCGGGTTTCAGCTAGTAAAGGCCACATAAGTCCTGCGTTTGGACGTAAAGAATATGGCATCCATATACTATCGAGTGCTCTATCACATCCCATAGATGCCTCAAATGATCGCGCCATGATTTCAATAGGGTGGGTTAAATAGCGCGGGCATCCCGGATCACCTGCTTTGCAGGGGTTGCCGCTGATATCATTTTCAGGAAGA
>NW_011126839.1:0-377 GCF_000146605.3 Meleagris gallopavo
CGGAGAAAAAACCCCCCACTCGCAGGTAGTGCAGGAGGCTGAATTTGGACGTTCTCGGCATTGGAATGGCACTACTTCGCCTTCATGCGTAGAAAGCGCCACTCGCGATGGACCGCTCAGGAGACTTTGCCTTAGCTGGCCGAGAAATCGCGTTTATTTCCGAACCTGCAGAATGCACCTAACTCTAAATACTATGTCTCTGCTTTACTTGGAGCCACAATTCGTCCCAGTGAGGCTTTCCCAGTGCTGCACATCTGCATTCAGGGAGGAAAAGAGTGGAAGGGAAAACCCTCTCTAATAAGGCAACCGCAAGTTCGAGGAGCGACAGCTGTAGTGCTCTCAGGGAGAGCGTTTCAGAAAGTGGGGAGCGATTCTTT
>NW_011126842.1:0-1215 GCF_000146605.3 Meleagris gallopavo
TTGGTGTTGTTCTCCATGGCTACGCTTGTGCATGCTCGGAGGAAAAGAGTGGAGAGCAAAACCCTCTCTAATAAGGCTGTTGGAAGTTCGGGGAGCGACATTTGTTTCGCTCCCAGGGAGAGAGAGCGTGACAGAAAGTGGGGAGCGATCCTTTCTGGCCTGCGGAGAAAAAACCTCCCTACGGAGGTAGTGCAGGAGGCTGAATTCGCACGTTCTCGGCATTGGAATTGCACTGCTTCGCTCTCATGCGTAGAAAGCGGCACTCGCGCTGAACCGCTCCGGAGAGTTTGCCGACGCTGGTCGAGAAATCGCGCTTCTCCCCGAGTGCCGCTTTCAGCCGTCAGCAGCGCTCTCGTGTTTCTCACTTGCCGAGAACGGGCGACTTCTGCCTGCTGCTTTTCTCCGACGCGCGAGCGGTCTCGTGTCCGCACGTCGGAGAGGAGCGGTTTGCACTTCGCCTTGGGTACATGCAGAATGCACTAGGCCTAGCTGTGAATACGACGTCTCTGCCTTCATTTCGAGCGGCAATTCTTTTTTGGTGTTGTTCTCCATGGCTAGGCTTGTGCATGCTCGGAGGAAAAGAGCGGAGAGCAAAACCCTCTCTAATAAGGCTGTTGGAAGTTCGGGGTGCAACATTTGTTTCGCTCCCAGGGAGAGCGTGACAGAAAGTGGGGAGCGATCCTTTCTGGCCTGCTGAGAAAAAACCTCCCTACGGAGGTAGTGCAGGAGGCTGAATTCGCACGTTCTCGGCATCGGAATTGCACTGCTTCGCTCTCATGCGTAGAAAGCGACATTCGCGCTGAACCGCTCCCGAGAGTTTGCCGATGCTGGTCGAGAAATCGCGCTTCTCCCCGAGTGCCGCTTTCAGCCGTCAGCAGCGCTCTCGTGTTTCTCACTTGCCGAGAACGGGCGACTTGTGCCTGCTGCTTTTCTCCGACGCGCGAGCGGTCTCGTGTCCGCACGTCGGAGAGGAGCGGTTTGCACTTCGCCTTGGGTACATGCAGAATGCACTAGGCCTAGCTGTGAATACGACGTCTCTGCCTTCATTTCGAGCGGCAATTCTTTTTTGGTGTTGTTCTCCATGGCTACACTTGTGCATGCTCGGAGGAAAAGAGCGGAGAGCAAAACCCTCTCTAATAAGGCTGTTGGAAGTTCGGGGAGCGACATTTGTTTCGCTCCCAGGGAGAGCGTGACAGAAAGTGGGGAGCGATCCCT
>NW_011126843.1:0-477 GCF_000146605.3 Meleagris gallopavo
CGCTCTCACGCGTAGAAAGCGTCATTCGCGCTGAACCGTTCCGGAGACTTTGCCGTAGATGGCCGAGAAATCGCATTTCACCCCGAACGCCGCTTTCAGCCGTCAGCAGCGGTATCGTGTTTCTCGCTTGCCGAGAACGGGCCACTTCAGCCGGCTGCTTTTCTCCGACGAGGGAGCGGGCTCCTGTGCGCACATCGGAAAGGAGCGGTTTGCACTTCGCCTTGGCTACATGCAGAATGCACCTGACTTGCTCCGAATACTATGTCTCTGCTTTAGTTCGAGCCACAATTCAGTCTAGTGAGGTTTTCCACTGCTACACGTCTGCATTCAGAGAGGAAAAGATTGGAAGGGAAAACCCTGTCTAATAAGGCATTTGCAAGTCCGAGGAGAGACAGCTGTATTGCTCTCAGGGAGAACGTGACAAAAAGTGGGGAGCTATCCTTTCAGGACTTCGGAGAAAAGGCCCCCACTCGGAGG
>NW_011126844.1:0-677 GCF_000146605.3 Meleagris gallopavo
TACAAGCTGGGCTTCAGCCTGGGCGCGCCCACCATCTGCTTCTTCCTCGAGCACTTCACCCGGGTGCGGCTGGAGACGCCGGGCGCCAACTCCGGCGAAGCGGCGGACGCGAAGAGCCTGGCGCGGGGCGTAGCGGAGATCAGCCTGGCCGATTACGCCTTCACCAAGTACCGGCCGTCGCTGCTGGCCGCGGCCAGCCTGGGCCTGGCGGATCGGCTGCTGCAGCATCGCTGCCCGCTGGACCTGAAGGTCAGCGGATACCGGCAGCAGGAGCTGCAGGACTGCATGAACAACCTGCGGCTGCTCGTATCGTTCAACACCTCGACGCTGCTGCTCGTGCTGCCCGAAAAGGTGGTGCGGAAGTGCCCGTGGCTGCAGGACGGCGACTGACGGCGGGGCTGCGGGTCGGGCGGTGACCGCGTAGGGCAGCGCGGGGGATATGCGTTGTTTTGTGTTTCTGCACCCAGCGTCTAAATAATACACACGTTCCCAGGTGCCGCGTTATTTATTCGGAGGGCTATCCGTAACGGCGCCCGAGGGAAGCGAAATAAATCCTATTCCTGTACATCACCCATTGCCTGGGGTGGACGGGGGGTGGAGAAAGGTGCGCGGGCGCAGCGGGGTTCACATCGGCAATCAGGTCCCATTAACAATTAAGCCGTCAGAGCGATCGCCCA
>NW_011126845.1:0-1196 GCF_000146605.3 Meleagris gallopavo
AAAGCTGATCTCAATAGAACAGCAGAGCCTTGAACTCTGACTGCTGTTCGAAGCCATCTGGGATGTGATCCAGGTGTTTTTGTGCTGCTCAGTCCTGATATGTTTCCTTCCATCAGTCCAGTTCCTCTCCTACGGCCAGCGAGAAGATCACTGAACCCTATGAGCTGGGTGGTGAGCCCGAGAGGAAGATCTGGGTGGCTCAGCCGTGTCCTCTGGCTCTGAGCGTTTCTCCCCGCTGTGTCTGTGTTGCCCGTTTCTGGCTTGATAACCTCATGTTGCCGATGCCTTTACTTTCCATCTAGAATTCCAGGCGACCGACAGACAGCAGCTGCATCCCAGCTGCCAAGCGGCTCAAAGGGGGGATGCACCGCGTCCCGTGCAGCGCCGCGCAGGGGCAGCCGCAGCAGCAGCCCAGAGCTCGGAAGAATCGCACCGCTCCCAGCAAATCTCCATCCCCACAGCCAGGGAGGGGAACGAAGAATTGTAATGATGAAAGGATTGGCACGATAAAAAGGTGCTATAAAGGAATGGAAGAGTATTTTTGACCTGTACTAGACGATGCCAGGTTTGCAGGGGAATTTTCCACCAAGGAGGGATCTCCAGCAAGAGATCCTTCTCCTGTGGCAGTCAGCCCTGAAATGGGGCCTAAGTGGTGTGCAGCCAGGCCCAGCCCTTCCAGTTGCACAGCTGAATTGCCTTCGCCTGTGCTCCCATGGCTGACCTGGTCCCTTCTGCAGGTGCTCAACCAGTGGTTCAGGCTGTGACTGGACAGTTCCCACAGAGAGTCCTTCACAGGTCACAGTGCAGGAATCTGCTTGGATGTGGTTCTTTAGGGGCTGCCAGGGGCAACCGTGGTCTTCTTTAGAGCTTGCAGGAGCAGCTCTGCTCTGACACCTTCTTCCTCTACTTCTTCACTGACTTTGGTGTCTGCAATATTCTTTCTTTCACATTTTTCCTCCTCCTCTCTCTCACAGCTACTGCACTGCTTCAGAAATAACTTGGATTTACAACTCCAGACTTGGCAAGAGCAAACAGTAGCCTTGACAGAAAAATGAGTGCTATATTTTCAGTTCTAAAATAACCAGCTTAGGGATGTTTAAAACTGGCTACAGGAGCTGACAGCACCGAGGGTGCTCCACAATAATGCCTGGATATTATTGTAAGCTGGAACTAGCAATGCAGGTGCTGAAATACAA
>NW_011126846.1:0-608 GCF_000146605.3 Meleagris gallopavo
ATCTAAAATTAAAATAAAATAAGTTTATTTACTTACATTCAGTAACTATATCACAAATTTTATGGGGGCTGCTCTGGAAGCAATGCCTCCTCTTTTGTGACATTGGCTCACAGTGTCAGAAGCAGATGTTGGTTGTACAACAGTAGGTGTTGAACTTTCCCGCCAATATCCCATTAAATGTTGTTGCTGTGTGGTAGATGGCAGCAGGGGGCAATCTGACAGAAAGATGTTTGACATGGAAGCTCAAATGAAGCAAAGGTGTGTCACTGAATTCCTTCACATGGAAAAAAATGGTGTCCATTGACATGCATCAATACTTGCTGAACGTCAGTGGTGACCGAACACTGGATGTGAGCATAGTGAGGTAGTGGAGTGGTCCATCACAGCAGCAGTAATCGCAACAGTGGGTCATCTCTGATGGTGCAGATTGTTACAAGCATGTCATGCAGGTTCTCGTTCATTGCTGACAAAAAAAACATAGCTAGTGGTGGGAACTGTGTTGAAAATTAGTGTTTTGTTGCTGAGAGTTTGTTCTATCAAGTAGAATTATTGTGATCTTTGTATCAGCTGAATTTTCTACTGAAATAAATAGGAGGCATTACTTTTGG
>NW_011126847.1:0-433 GCF_000146605.3 Meleagris gallopavo
ACTGGTTGTTAGAAAGTTGCCCACTTTTGCCTGGAAGGAGCTGACTGCTTGTTAGAAAGCTGCATAAATTACCCAGCACTGTTCCTCTGTGTCACTCTGGTGACTCCGTCGCTCCCGCACCCTGCCGAGCAGGAGTGCCCTATTCCGTAGAACCACAGAGCGCTTAGAGTTAGAAGGGACCTCTGAGGGCCACCCAGCCCAACTCCCCTGCAGTGCACAGGGCCACCAACAGCTCCATCCCATTGCCCAGGGCCTGCTCCAGCCTCGCCTTGAAAGTCTCCGGGGACGGGGCATCCGCCTCCACACTAGATAACACGTTCCAGTGCCTCACCACCTTCCCTGGAGAAGACTTTTTCCTTACATCCAAACAAAATCCACTCTCCCTGAGCTTGAAGCCGTTTCGCTTTGTTCTATCGCCACGGACTCTGCTCTA
>NW_011126848.1:0-627 GCF_000146605.3 Meleagris gallopavo
AGAAGGTGAAGCTTTTATTTTCTTCTTCACGTTGTAGTGAATTTACAGAATATTTATCTTGTCTAAATATTCTGTATAATGTCATCATTTGATTAAACCCTTGAGTGCACTGGGACTCACTAGTGGTATCAGCTGTTTTATGTTCAAATGGACTTTGCTGCTCCGCCTTGCTAAGCCATGTTGGTCTTTTGTGTTACTGCTTTTTTCTTTTTTTTTTCCAAGTACATGACATGTGTTACGTATGGATAAGTCCCAGTATCCAAGCACAGTAGTGACAAAATTCCTCTTACAAATTAACAATAAAAGCAAAAGCGTTACGAATGAGCTACTGGGAATTCCAGCACTGCTTCCACTTATCAAGTATAAAAGAAAGGCTTGGGCCAAGTTTTGTGTGTGTGAGTGGTTAGTGCTACCGCGGTTGTGTTTCACCAGACAGAAGGGCAAGCAGGTGTGGCTGACGTCTGTGTGCATTGGTCCTGGCCAGCACAATGGGATGAGAGCTTGGCCCTGAGCACCGTCACAGCCTGAACTCCATGCTACTGAACTCTGGAGTACATCGCATTCTTTGAATGTTGAAGAGAGGTGGAGTACATGTGTTCAGCAAATAAGGGCTCACAGCTCTTTAGC
>NW_011126849.1:0-409 GCF_000146605.3 Meleagris gallopavo
AGAATAGCAACCTTTCAGACAATTCTAAAAAGGCTGTAAGAGCTCATCTAATCATGGAATCATAGAATCACAAAATATCCTCAGTTGGAAGGAACACACAAGTACCACTGAGCCCAACTGCAGGCTCCACACAGCACCACTCAAAATCCAAACTATATTTTTGAGAGTGGTGTTCAAACGCTCCTTGATCTTGCTGAGCTCGGGGCTGTGCCCACTGCCCTGTGCAGCCCATTCCATGCCCACCACGCTCTGGTGCAGACCCTTTCTCTGACCCCCAGCTGCCCCTCCCCTGACACAGCTCCACGCCGTTCCTCGGGCCCTGTCGCTGTCACACAGAGCAGAGCTCAGCGCTGCCCTCCGCTCCCTGTCAGGAGCTGCCGCTGCCATCAGGCCTCCCCTCAGCTCCTCT
>NW_011126850.1:0-1295 GCF_000146605.3 Meleagris gallopavo
CTAATCATAAAGCTTTACATCATAATCAACATCAGTTGATAATTAAGAAACTGAAATACGGGTGTCTTAAATTGATGAATTCCTTTTATAGGATAAATTCTTTTTATTCTGTTTCTGTGGAGATTTCCATTTCCCTACCTTAATTAGTCCATCTGAATAGCCTTTAGCTTGGGCCAAAGCTGAGCTGGAGCAAGCTTTGGTGGTTTTGTGGGGACTAGGTGTTGTAACTTGTTGGTAACAGCCTGTTGGTCCTGTTATGCCTCTGTGCCCTTTCTGGAGATGAAAGGAGCTTGGCTGAAGATTGCTTGAATCTTCCTTTTTATCGTTTCCTAGCCAGATATAGTAGTTGCCAGTTTTGATGAGAGCTGTGAGGTGCAGCTCTGTATCGAGGATAAGTGGTGGATTAACCCATCAAAGCCCTGAGATCCTTTTCATACTCTGTTCTCCATCTTGTGTCCGTGTTGTCAACACACAGTCTAAATTTTCTATTGCCTGGTTCATTGCGTGAGAAATCATACATCAGTCATATACAGTTGCATGACAGGCATCCTAGTCTCTTGGAATGGGATGGAGCTGATCTTCTGGCTTGCCTTTATCTTGCGTACTCTTCATTTGGATTTTTGTTTTAGCTATTATCTTTTCTTCCTGTTTCTTCCTTGTTCTGGAAGTGTGGCAAGGTTGTTACTTTGTCTGATGTCTTTTTGGTCATATAAAGACCTTTTTTTTCTCACCTACTTTTATTTAATTTGCAAATGCTGAGTTGGCTGTTCTATCAAATTTGTGTATGAATTCCATTTCCAAATGCAGCCTCAGTTCCTAGCCACCCAATGCTTTGTACAAAAAAGCTCTTAATTGAGAGGCTGTTTGTACAAAAAAGCTCTTAATTGAGAGGCTGTTTGTACAAAAAAGCTCTTAATTGAGAGGCTGTTTGAAACAATTAGGCAGACCTGCTGTCTACAGTCATCTTTACAGGATCTTCTTCAGTGCAGCCTCAGATGCCATCACTATCTTTCCCTCGCTCCCTTTATTTTTGAAGTGTGAGGCCTGCTCATTTCTCATCTTGGAAAGTTACTCTTTCTGTCTAAAGTAACATTTTCCTGTTAACCTGGCAAGAAACAAAGCATTTAAAATTGGCGGCTTTGCTTAAATAGGAAACAGCAAAGCGATTTAGGTTCTTTGTCTCACAGAGGTTTGTGCATTTTGAAGATATAAAGAAGATTTTCTACAGTAATGAAATAGAGTAGCTTGAATTTTGCTCTTTATTGCTGAAGTGTTATAGTCTAGGCAGATATGAC
>NW_011126852.1:0-1361 GCF_000146605.3 Meleagris gallopavo
CCCCCACCATACGGGGGAGGGGCCATGGGTGCCATTACTGAAACAGCGGTGGGCATGGGCACTGTTCCAGGAACATATGAGGACGTGGGTGTAACCCCAGTAATCCTCCAATTAGACGCCGCCCAAGGCACATCATCCTCCGCCCCTGGCCCCGCCGCTCCTTCCAGATGTATCCATTCCCAACTCCTCCTCCTGTAGCCCAGCCTCTGACTCTGCCTTGCCACCATGTTCAATTTTGGCTGCATCCTCCTGCCCCCCCTTCACAGGCTCCAGACCCCCCTTCACTGGTTCCAAACCCCCTTTCACAGGTTCCACTCCCCCCTTTGCAGGCTCCTTCTCCGATTCCTCGCCTTCCTCCTCAAGCTGACCTAACACCAATTCCCGAGCCATCCGCCAACACCGCTCCTCCATTCCCACTGCTTTAAGAGCTCTTTCTAAGCTTCCCAAGGTAGCAGCAATATCCACCGCTCCTTTCGTTCCCAGCTTAACCTCCTCCCACAACTCCTCTGCCGCCTTATCTAAATTCCTACGGGATAAGCACTCCGTAGGAGTACTCCCGTAACCACGGCACTGAATGCAATTAATCAACGCCGTTAGGGCTTTCGACAACAGCAAAACCCCTGCCTGCTTTCCCAGCATCTTCAGCATACTCACCACTTGCTGCACAGAAGCCATAACGTGAGCTGCTACCCCCTTACCCGTGTGCGCACACCTCATCACGTCGGGGTCACCAATTGTTGCTAACCCTAATTCCAGCCCAGCTAACAACACCCTATCAGCGCCCTTATCGTATGCACTCACCCAGCACAGGGACACGGGAGACTCACGCCATAGGGTGCAGCTCAAGTGCCAATTTAATGCTGCGCAACAACCGTCCATATACCGTGACACGCGACCGCCCCGTGAACCCGTGACCCATTAAGCACCACCCAGAACCACCCCCTGTAACTACCACCCACCTTAGCCTAAGTACCACCCACACCGAGTACCACCCATACCTGTAGCATACAAAGAGTCAGTTATTATATTAAGCTTTTGTTCTGAAAAAATTTGGAAAGCTCGAGCTACCTCAGCGAGTTCTACAATTTGAGGTGACCTGTTGACAACATGTAGGTCTTGTTGGAAATATCCAAATAATTTTGTCAGGACGGTATCTCTGATAAAAGCAGATTTTATTCGCGATTGCAATGGCGGGCGTCCCGCAAGCAGGAGCGCACCTATGGACACAGCATGACAGCCTTTATACCCTGTTTTCTCCCCCTTGCCTCCCCCCTCTCCCCCTGTTTCCCCACTGGCTGGGTACTCCAGGTTCACAATCTTATCAGAGGATTTACATTTGTTATTTACTTGTTAATTTGTTT
>NW_011126854.1:0-709 GCF_000146605.3 Meleagris gallopavo
AAGATAATTAAAGGCAAGTGAAATGGGGAAGCAAGCAGAGGCTGCATGGAAGCAAAGAGAGAGAAAACAGGTATGTTCTTCTTCCCTTCAGGAAGTGATATTCAGCCATGTCTAGAGATGCACGGCGTCCAATTGCTTAGAAGCGGTAGGAGAGGACAGATGTTTTCGCAAGGTGACTCTCCTGTCCTCCTTCTCTTTCCTCAGCTTTTCTTGCTGAGTGTAATGTCACCTGGAATAGAATATGAGTGATGAAGCTCTGGAACAGGCAGTTTGGATAGGTTGTGGAGTCTCCTCCTCAGGAGATACTCCAGACCTGTCTGCACGTCTACATGTACTACCTGCTGTAGGGAACGTGCCCACATGGGACAGTTGGTCCTGATGCTCTCTAGAGGTCCCTTCCACCCTCGACAGTGCTGTGCTTCTCTGCTTCTGTGCTTCTGTGCTGCTGTGATTCTGTGAATATCGTCATGCTGAAGGAGCCCAGCGTCACAGCGTACGTCCTTCAACCATCCTATCTGTGTTTAAGGATTCCACACTAGTTTGGCGTGAAGTTCAGAACCATGGGAGGAGGCAGCAGTGACACACACCTGTCCATATCCTCCCACCCACCCTGCCATCCTCCTCCACACTGCTCTGGGGCTGGTTCTAGGCTGGTGCTCTTAACTAACTGTCTAACCTTAGAAAAATAAAGCAATACCTACCGGAGAGG
>NW_011126855.1:0-640 GCF_000146605.3 Meleagris gallopavo
GCATATGAAACAGAAGTGTGGAACTGAATTCCTTCGTGTGGGAAAAGTTGCATCCAATGACATTAACTGATGCTTGCTGAACATTTATGGAGACCAAAAAGTGGATGTGAGCACAGTGAGGCAGTGAGTTTCAGCAGTGGTGACAGCAACCATAAGTCATCGCCACCAGTGCAGGTTTTGATGAACATAGCATTCAGGCTCTTGTTCATCACTGGTGAAAATGCACAGGTAATGGTGGTGGCTATGTTGAAAAGTAGTGCTTTGTAGTTGAGAATTTGCTCTCTCAATCAGTTACTGTGCTCATTGTATCTGTTGTTGTTTCCATGGAAATAAATAGGAGGCATTACATTTGGAGATATATATATATGTGGCCCAAGACAATTCCTGTTCACTCAGCACAGCCTAGGCAAGCCAAAGGATTGAACACCCATGCAGTATACCTCTTCCATCAGACTGGTAATTAAAAGAAGTGGTAAAAAAATCCAAATACTGTTGTTTTTGAAGAGGGCTGATTTTCTGAGAATGAATTCTCAGTGTATTCTAAACAGGCACCTTCAAGAAGTATCTAGTTATTCAAACCTGGTCACTCAAGGGGGAAGTTTGCCCTAAGTAAAAAGCATCAGCTGGCTCAACGCAAAAA
>NW_011126856.1:0-675 GCF_000146605.3 Meleagris gallopavo
CACGCAAGTGGCATCCTTCCCATCCTCCCCCGGCAGCAGCAGGCTGAGGCACTCCCGGCAGCCAGAGACCTGAACCGCCACATTATTGAGCAGACCCTCTGTCTGGGTTGCCACAGTCTTTGCGTGGGAAGCACGTTTCCTGGTGAGGACCATGTTTGAAGTGGTGGCGTCAGGGCCTGTCAACAAGAGAGCAAGTCAACTGAGAAAAAGACGAGCACTCACCCGTACTGACACAAGACACAGCCTCCACTCCCACTGCTGCCTACTTGAATGGGCAGTGCAGGCGGCCCTCACACACTGACTATCTCCACCCTAGGTGGTTAGAGCAGCTTTCCACACCTTCTGTGTTGTGTTGTGTGCTGTAGTTCCCGCCTCCCGGGTCTCATTTTATCCACACAGCAAATGGGCCAAGCTCCAGAGATAAAGAGCAGGCAGTGTCAGCTCTGCCCCTGTTGAGTCAAGAGCCCGCCCACAACCTGCCAGCCCAGGCTCCAAAAAAGTCTAAAAAAGAGCTTTTTTGGTTGCTTTTCTTGACTCCAGATCCCTTGCCCACCGCAGTTTTACCTGCTTGAAGCTAGACTCTGTAGCAAATGACCGATGACTCGTGGTAAGTAGCTTGAATACTGCCACGAGGTGTCAGCTCCGCCCCTGGTGAGTCAGGAGCCCGCCCACAAC
>NW_011126856.1:2772-3289 GCF_000146605.3 Meleagris gallopavo
AGATTAGACTGGTAGCATGATCCGTGTGCCATGCCTCACTGGCGGAGCAGTACTGCAGAAGTATGAACAGGAATGCTGCCAACTTACACTCTAATGGTGGCTACAACTTAGGGGCAAGGGCTTTTCAGCTTAGTGCATGGAAAAAAGTCACTGTTAATCTAGGAAATTCAGCACCTATCTAAGCCGAAAGCCAAAGGGAAACTGTAGAACATTCCTTATGTTTTCCACTAGTTGGCTAAAGAATTAATGTCCATAACATACCAAGAAGTCTGCCAATGAAAATGTAAAGCTGAACAATGAAAAACTGACAAAAGAATCAGAGAATCATAGAATCACCAAGGTTGGAAAAGACCTGAAAGATCATCCAGTCCAACTGTTCACCTATTACCAATAGCTCCCACTAAACCATGTTCCTCCACACAACTTCCAGTCTTTCCTTGAACACCCCCAGGGTCGGTGACTCCACCACCTCCCGGCAGTCCATTCCCGTGCCTGACCACCCTTTCTGAAAAGTAAT
>NW_011126857.1:0-434 GCF_000146605.3 Meleagris gallopavo
TCAGACCTCTGTCTGTCACCCAATTTCAGTGCATCTCTTAATGGAAAGTATTTCCCCAGCGCATGTTGAGCTTCTGGAAATAACTCATTCTGATTATGCCAAGCCAACTCTGGGGTATCCTTTCTCAGAATGCAGTTGGATGATGTTTGGAAGAAAATGATGGAAAGCAACAAGAACTCCAAAAAACTGGCCTTAATGTTCTCAATTTGCAGAACAACTGGTACTCATGGGTCAGTCAAAATCAGTTTCTTCCATTTCCGTGGACCAAACGCTAGAGTGCTTCCTTCAGTTATTCTTAAAGACTTGCTCCTAGCACTCTTCACTATTCCCTGTCTTTGTTCCCACACAAGTGCCAAGATCGCTACTCTGAAGACTAATGATGAAACTAGAAATCTGAAAATAGGGAGACCCTCCAAGACGCAGGACAGGCTCAG
>NW_011126858.1:0-444 GCF_000146605.3 Meleagris gallopavo
CAGAGGCCAAAGGTCTTCAACCTCGTCTGGAAGACCTGGAGCGTGAACTCCAAGCCATGAAAGAGGTCCGTGGGAACAGTCGTGAGTGCTGCCTTCTGTCAGAGGCCGGCCCTGACAGTGAGAGCGGAGGATCAGCAGCAGAGCATTTGTCCTTCACCCTCCGTTCCCCGCGACAAGGATCACCAATAATTCGAAGATTCTTAGCTCGCCACAGCTACAATCCTTTTGAGGGCCCTAATGAGGACCCAGAAAACGAGCTTCCTCTGACCGCCGGACAATACGTCTATGTCTTTGGAGATGTGGATGAGAATGGCCGGTTTCTGGGAGAGCTGACGGATGGCACAAGAGGGCTGGTCCCTTCCAGTTTGGTTACAGAGGTTTCAGATGATGAGCTGGAGACAACGATGCCTCCACAGCTTTGTGATCTCCTGCTGGATCCTGATG
>NW_011126859.1:0-600 GCF_000146605.3 Meleagris gallopavo
GCTCGGGAGAAAGACAGGGGAGTATCTTGGCGTCTGCCTGTCACGTCCCAGCCTTCTCACGGAGTGAGACAGTTTGGCCTTGTGTAGAGGCCCTAACTTCTTTGATGTTTGCTAAATCTGTTCTTTTGCTGGCACTTTCTTATCCTAACAGAACAACTCTACAATATGTTTTCTAATCCCTAGCACTGTACTCGCATTGTTTGGAACATTTAACAACTATTACAGTTTTGCAAGAAAGAATTAATTGCATAATTCAGTAATAATGTTTCTAAAACATGCCGCTAACATATACAGTATTTGACTTCTTAGGCCAGCTATTTCTAAGGATAATTACAGAATATAAATGCATGATGTTCTACTTCTTCAAACCAATTGCTCTTTTTAATATCAAATGCAGAAACAACATTCCATTCCCACACTCCCATGGGGGCCAGCAGAGCCAGCAGCCCCTGTTGCAATGTCCCCTGGTGACAAGCACTCACATACCCACCCCACCCTGCATGACGTGGCCCCTCTGCTCGCCCAGCCCGCCTGCCTGCATCCCAGACCCATTGCCTACCCACAAGACCCTGCTCACTGGCTGCTCCCACTCATGGCTGG
>NW_011126861.1:0-328 GCF_000146605.3 Meleagris gallopavo
AACTCAATACAAAATAAAATCACTCTTATCTTGATTGTTAACATTTTCTGTATCTAAACATCACATATTGCTCGAGGTCTTGGGGACAAATTCCCCCTCTCTCCATTCCGTGTGTGATAACCATATACTTCTTAAAGCGTAAATAATACAGTCATGCCTATTGATAAACAGTTTTCTCTATCTGATCCTAGTTATTTTAGATTGTAAGTGGTTTTAGAAGATGAAGATCTTAAAACGTGAGGGTAGCTTAGTAACTTCTGAAGGTGAAAACCTGCCAAGAAATTTGAAATTCGAGCTGACTCCATCAGCCTCACATCTCGTGTTCTGA
>NW_011126862.1:0-322 GCF_000146605.3 Meleagris gallopavo
CTGGTGGCAGGATCTGGTGGCCACGAATGCCAGAATCTGGTGGCCATGGGTGATAGGATCTTTTGGCTGATGGTGGCAGAATCTGGTGGCCGTAGATGGCAGAACCTGGTGGCCATGGGTAGCAGGATCTGGTGGCTGCTGATGTCGGGATCTGCTGGCCATGGATGGCAGAATCTGGTCACCATGGGTGACAGGATCTTGTGGCTTCGGTTCTTGGGATCAGTTGGCCATTAATCACAGAATTTGACGGCCATGAGTGGCAGGATGTGGTGGCCATAGGTGTCAAGATGTGGCGGCCACAGGTAGCACCGAGCCACCGCAC
>NW_011126863.1:0-305 GCF_000146605.3 Meleagris gallopavo
AAAAAAGAAGCAAAACCAAAAAATCAATTTTATTCCTTGTTCTGCACTCTGAAAGCACCACGTGTTCAGTCAGGCTATGAGCCTCATCTTTGAGATGGTTTGCTGTGTGGCATGGATGTAGCAGATAAAATTTGTAGCTTCTTCCTCAACAGGGGTTGCTCCTTTCTCAGGCCAGAGCATTACCCCAGGGCTGACCCAGAGGCAGGAGCTGCAGGTAGCAGTTAGCAGCACCATCACAGCGTGCTGCAGAACGACGTTTGCTCCTCTCCTCACCCTCTCTCTTGCTGTGGCCCTCAGGTAACGTG
>NW_011126864.1:0-745 GCF_000146605.3 Meleagris gallopavo
CCTTGCACTGAGGTGGGCACGGGGATGGGGGGTCTTTGGAGCTGCAGAATTGACCGCAGGCCAAAACACAGAAAAACGAACGCTGAACATTTAATCGTTTACCATTCAGAGCAACAAACAGAGAAATGACCGCATTCCCAACCTGCTCCCAGCCTAACAGTCATTTCCCACTCACGGCTTCCCTCCTCGGGGCCAACACGAAGCGGCTCCACGTCGGCTTCACGCAGCTCTGGGAGCTGTGCACGGGGACAGACGGACCCCACTTCCACTGTGGAGGGAAGCGTAAGGGATGGCAGTTCAGAATCCTCTCTTGCCAGCTTGACGTGTTGGATTTTGAGCTTATGAAGTGTGCTCTGTCTTTCTAAGGCGTTCCCTTCTGTTTCAGAGGAGAAGGGCTGCCGGGTGACGTTTCTCTTGTGGCTTGCAGATGCGCTCCTTGGCACAGACCTCTCTCGGCCCTCAGCATTGTCTCCTTGTGGCAGACTATTTTGCAGACTGTGGGTGTCCCAGATTCAGCCTTCTATCTCTCTTGTCTGACAAATATTTTATTTGGAGGAGGAAAGAAAAAATGTAGTTTAATGAGAATAACATTTGAGTGCAGAAGCAGCGAGGCTAATGAGGGCCACAGAGGCAACTTGGTGCTGTTGGAGCACTGTCCAGTGACGAGGTCGGAGGTAACAGCTGCTGGCAGATGAGGATAATACTTTTGGGCTGAGGTGAGGAGAGAATAAAACACGATGGCTGA
>NW_011126865.1:0-1237 GCF_000146605.3 Meleagris gallopavo
TGCACCCCCCCGTCCCTCTGTGTGAGGGTTACACCCTCCCCCCGGCCCCCTGCCCCTCCAGTTCCCCATTCTGATCACTGTAGTCCTCTTCCACCCCTCCCCTCTGTGCCTCCCCCATTCTGATCCCCAGGTTCCCCTCATCCCGACCCCTCATCCCTCCCCGGTCCCCCGTTCTGATCCCTGGTGTCCCCCCACCCCCCACCAGTCTCCCCATTCTGTCCCCAAGGGTCCCCTCCCATTCCCAGTCCCCTCTGTCTGACCCCCAGAATCCCCTCTCCTTCCCCCCACTCCAGTTCCCCCATTCTGATCCCTCGAGTCTCCTACCACCCCCCATTCCCCTCCATTTGACTCCCAGGGTCCCGTGCCCTCCCTTCTCCCCCCACCTCCTGGCCCCTTTTTCTGACCCCTCGAGTCCCCTGTACCCCCTGTGTGCTCCTCACTGACCCCTGGAGTCATTTTGACCTCATTTTGACCTCCAATCCCCCCCAACCAGACCCCTTTTCTGCCCCATAGAAGCCTCCCACAGCCCCTGGCTCTTCCCTCCCACCCCTCCTTCCACCCGCAGTTGCTCTTCCTGCCTTGTAGAGACTGTCACCCCTTTCCCTCTCGAGACGTACCTCGAGAGCCCCAGCAGCATCCTGCAGCTCCTGGACGCTGTCACCCTGGCTGTCCATGACTGTCCCACGCTGGTCCCCCCTGCCATGGTGGCACAGTGCAGTGCAGTGCCATCCTCACTGAAGAGGTGACGAGTAGAGGTACAGGGAGGGGGGCTGGGGGCAGCTGGGGACATGTGGGGTCTGGTGGGGTGTGACATGGGGTCGCTGGTGTCACCATCATTAGGTGTCACCTTCACTGGATGCCATTGGGTGTACTGAGTGTCATCGTTTTCAGGTGACACCGTGACACAGGGTGAGCTCGATGTGGAACAGCCATGACGCAGTGTCCCCATCTCTGGCTGTCAGTGTTGTTACCATCGTCTGGTGTCACCACCACTTGTGTGTCACCATCTCTTAGGTGACACCGTTCCCTGTGCTCTGACCACCACATGGGGGCAGGCACAGGCAGCCCCGCGTTGTCACTGTGCTGTCACTGAGCCTCTCACTGTCCTTTGTCACCCCTCCAGACCTGCCTACAGCCGGACCCGGTGACACCGGAGCCCTCTGGCGCTGTCACCATCGTCTGCCACGAGGACGGGGACACGCACAGTGGTGAACTCTGTGCAACCACCAGCCAGCGT
>NW_011126865.1:2628-3127 GCF_000146605.3 Meleagris gallopavo
GCTAAGCACCAGGCCCCCTCATCCCAGTGCTGAGTCTCACTGCAAGCAGTGGGTAACAGCTCATAGAAACCAGGCGCAAGAATTTGATAGGAGAGGCAAACTATTACTCAGTTGTGAACTGGCTGTTCCCTTCCATGCCTGACCATTTCATATACTAACGTAGCCAGTCAGCATCCCCTAAGCTTTTCACTACCCAGATCTTGCCTCCAAGATACAGGTCTGCTCCAATATGGGCAGAAACAGATGGAGAAGCTCAAATTGGGAACTGGGGATCAAGTCCCAAATTATTCCTGAGGAAGTTCTCGAGCTACACAGCGCAGCATCAGCACCTTCTAAAATTTGTCTAAAAGGCTACAATTCAATTACTGCAGCAAATTCTTCCCTTTTCTGATAACCTCCCCCAGCCCAGCACGTACATACAGCCACTACAGGAAAGCGAGAACATCCCCAGTAAGTCTTATCTACTGAAAAGGTGGCTAGCAAACAGTCACCAAGCCCC
>NW_011126866.1:0-767 GCF_000146605.3 Meleagris gallopavo
ACGCAGGGCTGTGTGTGATGGAGGAGAGAGGAAAGGATGCTGCAGTTCTGTGCTGACTGCAGAAGTGGCACAAGGCTGTAGCAGCAGAAAGGCAAATTGACAAAACTGCTCTTAAAGACCAGAAGTTTGTGGTTGGCAGTGCTCAAATCTTCCTCCATAGAGAGGCTCTTCATGTCTTTCTTGTCTCCTTTCTGTCAGAAGCTGATGCCAGTGGCCTTCCTCTGAAGCGCAGCCATGTGCAAAGCCGGGGGAGGAGCACGGAGTGTGGCACAGCACCCAAGAGAGGTACAGACACACAACAGGCATCTGGCTTTGGTGCACTGTCTTTCTAGTTAGGTTTTCTGCCTGTTCTTTCCTGGGACTGTTCTCATTGCGTGTTCCTTGGGGTGTTAATCCCTGGGATTTACAGTTTCCTTTCCTGTCCTGTTTTATAATGGGAACCCAGCGTTCACCCGAGATCCCTTCCTGTGACCACGGTACGGGAGAGCTGGCATTGACTCTTTCGGATTTTTTTGTTTTTTTTTTCCCAGCAGCAGTGACCAGCTCGGATGTGCTGAAGGACATCACGGACATCCAGGGTTTGCTCTCTTGGATCAATGGTGAGTTTGGGGGCTGCAGAGCTGCAGGTGCGTGTTTGCACAGAGCGGGTGTGGGAAGGCTGTCATCACCATTTTGGGGGATGTTCTTGTATTTTCAGAGGTGGCAAGAGCTGTTGAGGTCCCCCGTGAGAACCCCAGCAGCCCTGCCCCAGGATGCTTCATTGCTGA
>NW_011126867.1:0-416 GCF_000146605.3 Meleagris gallopavo
ACTGCCTAGCAGTAACTCCAAGCATCAGTGTGCAATCTAGAACAAAACTGTAGTACCATATCAGACACTGAAGAAAACAATTCCAGCCCAGCTGAAACTCAGACACCCTTTGTTATCTCGTGCTTAGAATTCTTTCACTACAGACAATGTCAGATAATTATTACTATTCTATGCTATGTTCTGCAGCTGAGCTGGATTTTGTTATCGTTGAAGAAGAATCTTCCTCTGAAAGGGGAGTAAAACATCATGCTCCTACTGGGAGCAGAGCAGAGACACAGATCTGATATGAGTGTTGGTTTCACACTGTCCTTATGCTCTTTGTTGCAGTTTGTATCTAGAGGGAGCCCTTGTGTGTCAGCCCGTTGTGTAAACTGCTGTAGTTTTGTGCCTCAAGGAGGAGTGATCCTTTAAACAAA
>NW_011126868.1:0-960 GCF_000146605.3 Meleagris gallopavo
GAGGTTTGCTTTTGGGAATGGAGGCGATGGCTCCGTTTGTGCCGTCTGTGCAGCAAGAAAGGGTTTCAGCCTCCTCCTACCTGGCAGGTAATCCTTGTTAGCCGTGAGGTTACGGATGCCCGCAAGGTTCCTGGCCAGGTGAAACGCAGGCCACTGGAAAATCATGGTCCCGTCCTCAGCCTCGATCCGCTCGGAGGCAATGCTGAAGGAACCGAAGGTGGGAATTCGGACTCCCTGCACGTGGAAGAGAAGGGAAGGGCTGAAGTGTTAAGGCTGGAGGAAGAGCTGAAGGTTGCCCCGTCCGCGGACGGTGCTTCGGGTCCTGCCGTGCCCTCTGCCACTGCTCAGAAGTGGGAGAGCTTTGGGAAGGAGCTGCCCGGTGCTCTCCCTCGCTCTGCCCACCAGAAACGCAGACCAGCAGTCAGGCCAGAAACAGCCTCATGAAATGCAGAGGCTTGCAGAGCTTGCGATCAGCCCCACCTACGTGGTGCAGGCATAGCATGCATGCGGGAGGCCCACTGGTACCTGACAGGCATTTTGGGGGTGAATACCCTGCTTTCTGTGGAGGGGAAGAGTCCTTGAGTCCCGCGGCCCAAGGCGAGGGCACTCCCCAGCCCTCCAAGAAGACAAGTGGGAAGAAGGCGCCGACCCACCTTGCGCAGCAGGAGCTGCTCTTGGACGTAGGCGGCCACCGCATCCCAGACAGCAACTCGCTCTGCAGGGCAAAGGAAAAGCAGGTCACACTCTGCTTCTGCCGCTTCTCCCACTGGCTCAGGGCAGGAGGGAGGCGGCAGATGGAAAATGTCGTCGCTGTCCCCAGCCCCACACGGAGGCAGCCCTGAGATGGTCCCCGTGCTGGGTCTGGCCCGCTCGGTGCCCAGGACTCGCTGGCAGCTCTGCTCCCGTGCCGGCTGCGGACCCGCGTACCTTTGGCGGTGACCTCTGGCGTTCTGTACGCCC
>NW_011126869.1:0-650 GCF_000146605.3 Meleagris gallopavo
CCACAGGGAACCCTAACACCCTCTCAGGAAGCAATCAATAAATGCGCTCCAACACTGCCACACATCCCCCCATTCCTCACCCCAAACCCCTCCCCACGTGCCCCCAGAACCCCTACATCCCCATGCCACCCCATGTCCCCCACACCCACAAGTCCCACTGTATGGGGCTGCTGAATCATGGCCTGAACCTTTGATTAATCACCTGAGGTGAGCAATGAGGCAGCCATGGGAGCACAGGTGAAGGCAATTCAGCTGTGCTGCAGGAAGGGGTGGAGCCTGGCTGCACCTCTCCTAGACCCATTTAAGAGCTGACAGCCAGTGGGGAAGGATCATTCTCTGGAGAGCCAGAGAGTGCCCTTGCAGCCCAGAAGGCCAACTAGATCCTGGGCTGCATTCAAAGAGGAGCGACCAGCAGGTAGAGGGAGGTGATTGTCCCCCTCGACTTGGCTCTGGTGCGGCCCCATGTGCAGCACTGCGTCCAGGCCTGGGGCTCCAGCACGGGAATGATGTGGAGCTTTTGGAGCAGGTCCAGAGAAGGGCCACGAAGATGATCAGAGGGCTGGAGCACCTCTCTTAGAAAGAAATGTTGAGGGAACTGGGATTGTTGTGTGGAGAGAGAAAGCTCTGGAGATAGCTCATGACAGCGTTCC
>NW_011126870.1:0-533 GCF_000146605.3 Meleagris gallopavo
CAAGAGAATGTAATAGTGAAAACAGTGCAAGACCAGAGACAAGCAAGACACAGAACAAAGAGGATAGGCAGCCTTCTGGGCACCATGAAGTGCAATTCAGAGCTCTGGGGGAACCCTATTGTGCCGGGCTCTGGAATGGGTAAACGCTGGCGGGTGTGCATCGCCGTTACCTGCTGGGCAGACAATGACCAGTCAGCAAAGTGAGGTTCCGGGGCATGCCGGGAAATGCAGATTCCACTTCCTTGCTGTTTCCACAGAGACCAACACATCTCTCCGGGCAGTTGTTACGGCACTTGGGAGCACCGCAGCTCTGCTGCCACCTGTTGGACACAATACAGTCATGAAGGCACTGCCCTGCATCCGGGCCTCTTGCACAAACCTGTGCTCCTTGCTCGGAGCACATGGCTGCACTCTGTGCACGATGTTGCTTACCACCAGAGAAGGCTCAGCTACCCAACACCATTTTGGCTTCCATCTTGTCTGAGAACTGCTCATTATGCACAGCCCTCATCTTTGCTTTGCTTTGGTGAGGT
>NW_011126871.1:0-607 GCF_000146605.3 Meleagris gallopavo
TACTCCAAGAAACTTCCCTGTTCCTTCTGACTTGGTCTTCTGGAGCACTTCATGCAATCTTCTGTCAGCACTGGAGGGTGATGGACTCAGCAGCAAATGCCCCCTGGGGCCCATTACAACCTGAAGAGCCCTCCTGTGCCTTGTGCCTTCCTGTCATCTTCTTCAGGTGTTCAGAACTTGTACAGCAAACTGGAGAGGTACCTGGTGAGAACTTAAAGAGAAAGAGAATGATGGGCATTTAAGAATTCTAGTTATTTATTTATTTATAGTTGGGTTTAAATCATAGAATCATAGAATCCTACAATCACCAAGGTTGGAAAAGACCTAAAAGATCATCCAGTCCAACCGTTCACCTATTACCAATAGCTCCCACTAAACCATGTCCCTCAACACAACATCCAGTCTTTCCTTGAACACCCGCAGGGTCGGTGACTCCACCACCTCCCTGGGCAGTCCATTCCAGTGCCTGACCACGCTTTCTGAAAGTAATACTTTCTAATGTCCAGCTTGAATCTCCCCTGCCGTAGCTTGAAACCATTCCCTCTGGTCCTATCACTAATGACACGAGAGAAGAGGCCGACCCCCACGCTCACTACAACCTCCCTTC
>NW_011126872.1:0-510 GCF_000146605.3 Meleagris gallopavo
AGGTATCTTTATGCCTGCCTGTACATCTGCACAGCAGGACCATCTGCCCCTGCTTCCTCCCCCCACGGGAACTGCCCCTGCTGGAGTCTCTTCTGGCCACAGTGACCCAGGGCGATTATTTCCCCTCCATCCGCCCATGCAACATCCACTGCTCTCCGCCCAACTACACAGCCAGTGATGACTTTAGAGAAAGCTAGCAGGTTGGCTCATGATTTCCCCTTGGAGAATCCATGTGTAAAACTGGATCCAAAATCTCTGATGAGCACCACGACAACTCACTTACAATTGCAGCCATTTCCACCGAAACAGACATTGCTGCATTAGTTTCAAGGAAAAAAAGGTCAAATCTTTTTGAAGGGACTGTTTTTAAATATTTAAAAATATTTTATTATATACAAAAAAGATATATACATGGATATACAAAAAAAAAAGGTTTGTTACTTCCCTATCTTATATATATACATATATACATAATGTTACACACACATTACACTCATTACATTATTACAT
>NW_011126873.1:0-908 GCF_000146605.3 Meleagris gallopavo
TTGGAAGGGACCTTCACAGATAGCGCAGTTGCCTCACCTCTTCAGGTCTAACTGAACCTTAAAGCATCTCAGATCTGAAAGCATAAGCCTTAAAGCAGAGAGGCATGACCAGCAGTTCGAGGGAGGTGATGCTGCCCCCCTACTCTGCTCTCATTGACACACCATCTGGAGCACTGCATCCAGTTCTGGAGCCCTCAACACAAGGACATGGAGTTGTTCAGGCAGGTCCAGAGGAGGGCCACAAAGATGATCAGAGGGCTGAAACACCTCCCCTGTACGGAAAGGCTGAGAGAGCTGGAGCTCATCAGCTTCAGTGGAGAAGAGAAGGCTCCAAGGAGACCTTGGAGTGGCCTTCCAGTACCTGAAGGGCCCTTGGAGTGGCCTTCCAGTACCTGAAGGGCCCTTGGAGTGGCCTTCCAGTACCTGAAGGGCCCTACAGGAAAGAAGGGGAGGGACTTCTTATCAGGGCAGGTAGTGACAGGACAAGGGGAAATGGCTTTAAACTGGAAAAGGGAAGATTTAGACTACATATCAGGAAGAGATTTTCTACTGTGGGGATGGGGAGACACTGGAACAGGTTGTCCAGCAAAGTTGTGAATGCCTCCTCCCTCCAAGCATTCAAAGCCAGGCTGGATAGGACTTTTGAGCAACCTGAACTAGAAGGAGGTATCCCTGCCTATAGCTTGGGTTTGAAACTAGCTCATCTTAAAGGTCTCTTCCACTCCATACCATTCTATGATTCTATTCTATGATTCTATATTCATAAGGCTCTTCTTGTTCTCTAAGTTGTTGTGCTACTTGAATAGAATAATCTTGCACAGAAACTTGCTTAGAAGATGCAGTTAAATTTGCTGAAGCCTAAGGACACAGACTGCTGGACTTTCACCCAGCTGCAAGTAAGGAAGGCC
>NW_011126874.1:0-1140 GCF_000146605.3 Meleagris gallopavo
ATCCGGTGCCTGGGCGACGTATCTCTTAATAACATGACCTGCAGCAATAGCTGGAGTATTAAGAGATGACTCCTCATGGACCAGCACGGGCTTCCCCTTGGTCTCAGTCTGCAACAGAGAGCACAGGCCACAGTGAGGAGCTGAGGACAAACGAGGAAGATTTCAGGCTGAGGAGCACATCTGCAGAGAAAGCTGCAGGAAATGCACTCAGTCCTTATCATGGGCACATAGGAGGGAACGGCAAGTCTAAGAACAGTTGTTTCTCTTCCTGGTGTGCAGCAGGCGCTCGCCAGGCAATGCCAAGATGCATCTCTCTCTACCCAGACTGATCAGCAATGGCACTGACCCACACAGGTGGCCTTGCCCATTTTGCCCCATCCTTTCCTGCGCTCCTTGCCCAGGAAGGTCGCTTGTTTAAGATGCCAGGAGACCGTTCAGAGGGAAACCAAAGCTACGGCTGCAGTTCACAAGGTGCAAACAGTGCCACTGCAAGCACAAAGCAGGCTCTCTTGAGCAGCTCAACCAACATTGAGGCCAAACAGGAGCAGACTATGTTTGCTGTTTCTGCAGCTATTTCGAGGGAAAAATCAGCAGAGGACAAACACCACAACCGAGACGGCTCCAGCAGTTTTATAAACTTGCCACACTTGCACTACAGTCTTGCCAAAGAGGAGCATAAGAGTCTGCTCACTTCCTGTAACCCATTGCCTGGACACCTCAGCCGTGGACTGGACACAGGAGCTGGTCCACCGACCCAATCCTTGGCTCACTAGCAGTGCCACCTTCCTTTAACTTGGTGAAGATCAGAACAGCACTGTGTCTTTGGGAGACAAAATCCAGGCAGGATGGGGACAATGCTCCTGAATGTTTGTTACGCCAGATCTGGTTCTGTTGCTACTATGACTTTCACGGCCATCTAGATGCCCGTAGCCAGGAAAGAAAGCTTTGAGGGCAGCTTTTCAGTGACACCAATAGAGTCACAAGGATTCTCTCTCTCCTGAAAAGCAGGGAGAGCTCATCTGCAGCTCACTCTGCTGGCTCAAGTCAGGGAACAAAGAGCAATCAGAGCTTCATACTCTACCTCCATCTGTGCCACGTCAGGCTCACGGCTGATCTCGCTGCACGCGACGCCCATCCCAG
>NW_011126875.1:0-422 GCF_000146605.3 Meleagris gallopavo
GAATAACGAAGAGTGCTCTTACAATGACATGTCCCCAGGGATCTCGCTGAGGCAACGCTTTAAACAAATGGCTTTTTAGATAAATCTACTATGAAGTGTGATGAAAGCCATTTTTTCTTAGCGGCTACGTTTTGTGAAATCTATGGGTTTTGTTGTGCTGTGATTTTTTTTTATTTTTTTTCATCTCTTACATAAGTAAAGACTAAGCCCATATAAATGATGGGTGATGCTCTGCTATCACCATGGCAAGGGAATGTAATGTTTCAGTGTTTTTAATTCTGGTCAGTTATGACTGCTAAATATTTGTGGGCTGAATTTAACAGCCTTCATCTTGGTATTGGTTGGAAATATATCTTTCTAAAGATATATTCTAAACTTGTTTTTACAGGCAGCTATGAATGTTCGTTCAGATTTGTTAGGGC
>NW_011126876.1:0-1650 GCF_000146605.3 Meleagris gallopavo
AAAAAAAAAAAAAAAAAAAAGACTTGAAGGGATATTGCTGAAGAAAATGAGATCCAGAAGGAAAAAGTATGGATTAGTGCCAGTAACTTTCATATAAGGATCAATTTAAAATCTGGAGGTTATAAAGGAGCAGCCTACAAGTAATTCAGATAGAATTTATGTTACACTTATATTAGTTTTGGGCTTAAATAGTCAAGAAAAGGCTTGTTGACATAGGTTACAGGAAGTGAAATATTAGCACTGATTGTGTTTCATGTCTTTAATTAGGCATGTAAGGACAGATTTGTAAAGGCATGCAAGCACCTAGAGAATCTGAGAGGTGTCTTAAACATGTCCAAATCTCACAAGGGCCAAAGCAAGACAAACTAATTAGATGCTGACACTCACTCCTTTAATTTAACTGTACACACGTACTTGAATATTTGTGAGGATCTGGGGGCTACACGTCTATCTGCATCCGTTCCTGCCTACATATTTTCAAAAACTTGGCTAATTTCAGTATGCACATGCCAATTTGCAGGCCCACATCCTACTCACATCTTTGGAAGTAATTTGCTTTCTTCAGCAAAGTAATAGTTTTCTGTCTTTGCACAGCAGTGAAACTAAACTGCCCCTCTGAATTATGTCTCTTTCTTTCCCTTTATGTCTCTTTCCTCCAGGGGCTCAGCAGGGCGACGTGTTGGTGGCATGGTAAAGGACTGTCCTGTGCAAAGACTCAGGTTGCCCTTTATCAGGGAAGCATCTTTGAACACCTTTTCCCCAAAACTGAATTAGCGGTCACTGCACAGAACACAGTGCAGTGCAAGGGCACTAAATCCAGATCATCATCAAAAAGTACTCACCAGTCACAGAAAAAGGCTTTTACCTTAAGAAAATAGATTATTTCAACCATATTACTATGATTTACACTATCAAGATATCAAGAAAGTACACTTTCTCCTGTACCTCTGATGCCTAGCATTTCTGAAGTTTACCATACTCATAGCAGAGAGCCTCATTAAAAACAAAAAAAACAAACAAACAAACACACACACACATGCACACACACACACAAAAAACCATGAGAAAGACAATGAAATTAAAGTTATTATTAGTGCCTTTCTTTCCCTGGATGTATAAAAGCTGCTCTGAGAGTAATGCCTTGTATTTTGTAATGTTGGCTCATAATGACATAGGTGGATGTTGGTGGTATGATAGTAGAGGTTGAACTTTCCTGCCAATATTCCATTACATTTTGTTGCCACATGACAGATGGCAGCAAAGGGGCAGTCTGACAGAATGGCATCTGACATGGAAGTGTGTATGAAGCAAAGGTGTGTCACTGAATTCCTCCATGTGGAAAAAATGCACCACTGACATTCACTGACAGTTGCTGAATGTTTATGGAGACCAAACAGTGGATGTGAGCACAGTGAGATGGCGACTGGTGCATTTTAGCAGTAGCAACACCAATATGAAGTACAAGCCATATTCCAGATGGCCATGCAGATTTGTACAGGTATGGCATGAAGGTTCTTGTTCTTTGCTAGTGAAAATGCATAGCTAGTGGTGGTGACTATCTTGATGAAGAGCTTTTTGTAGCTGAGAGTTTATCTAATACTATTATTGTGCTCTTTCTAGCTGTTGTAGTTTCCATGGAAATAAATAGGA
>NW_011126877.1:0-724 GCF_000146605.3 Meleagris gallopavo
CGTGTAAAAACAGGTATTTGTGAGAGAAAAGGGGTATTTTGGTGTAAAAACAGGTATTTGTGTGAGAAAAAGGGGTATTTTCGTGTAAAAACAGGTATTTGTGGGAGAAAAAAGGGTATTTTGGTGTAAAAACGGGTATTTGTGGGAGAAAAAGGGGTATTTTGGTTTAAAAACGGGTATTTGCGGGAGAAAAAGGGCTATTTTCGTGTAAAAACAGGTATTTGTTGGAAAAAGGGGTATTTTGGTGTAAAAACAGGTATTTGTGGGAGAAAATGGGGTATATTTTCGGTTAAAAACAGGTATTTGTGTGAGAAAAAGGGGTATTTTCGTGTAAAAACAGGTATTTGTGGGAGAAAAAGGGGTATTTTGTGTAAAAACAGGTATTTGTGGGAGAAAAAGGGGTATTTTTGTGTAAAAACAGGTATTTGTGGGAGAAAAAGGGGTATTTTCGTGTAAAAAACAGGTATTTCTTGGGAGAAAAAGGGGTATTTTCGTGTAAAAACAGGTATTTCTTTTAGAAAAAGGGGTATTTTGGTGTAAAAACAGGTATTTGTGGGAGAAAAAGGGGTATTTTCATGTAAAAACAGGTATTTGTGGTAGAAAAAGGCGTATTTTCGTGTAAAAACAGGTATTTGTGGGAGAAAAAGGGGTCTTTTCGTGTAAAAACAGGTATTTGTGGGTGAAAAAGGGGTATTTTCGTGTAAAAACAGGTATTTGTGGGAGA
>NW_011126878.1:0-464 GCF_000146605.3 Meleagris gallopavo
AACATCAGTGAGATTTGTGGCCTGTAGAAGCTTCTGTCATTCTGCATCAGTTTCCCTCGCCCGTGGCATTATGCAAGATCTGTGATGCACTTCTGTGGGCACCAGATTACAAGAGTGGAAGGTGAAACTTTCTGTAATGTTTGCTGCAGATATTACAGAAAGGAGTCCTGTGTGTTCTAGGTTGAAGAGGAAAGTGGAGAACTGTCTTTTTCTTTTTTCTCTCTCTGCCTTTTACATCCACAACCTGTGTTCATTTCTCAAGCTGTTTTACCTTCCTGTCTTCTCTGATCTGTCTGTATGACAGTTACAGTATTTGTGTATTTGTGACATGACCATTGGTGTACTCTGTCTCTTTCTACACGTGGGTGTCTGAAAGTTGCACAAGTTACTTAGTGGACAAATCTGTTGTGTGCAGTATTAGACATGATATAAACAGACAAAACTGCAACCATAAACTGAAGGTT
>NW_011126879.1:0-605 GCF_000146605.3 Meleagris gallopavo
GTCCGTTCTGAGAGAGCTTGTCAACAAGCAGCAGCTGAAGCTCCTCTCCAGGCCGGAGGGCTTCCTAGAAGAGCAGGTCCCAGCACAGGGGGAAGACCTTCCCCTGCCGCGTGCCCCCGCTCCGTCTCCGAGGCCCAGGCTGGATGTAAACGCAAGGGCTTGGAAGAAGGGAGCCCAACCGCAGTGCAGCTGCCTGCCAAAAAGAGAGCGAGGGGTCAGAGCGGAGACGGCGTGCCGGCTCCAGCAGCACAGCCTGGGCCTGCCGCAGCGCGGAGCTCCAAGCGAAGAGGTAAGCAGGTGCTGTGGCACCACCGTGCTGAGCTGCTGCCCTTTTCAAGCACGCTGAGTTTGCTTAGGGTTTGCTTTGCTTTTTCCTTCTCTGAAGAGGGGAAATGGGTTGAAGGCTACAAAGTGCCAAGGCAGTGAGGTGCCAGAATGTGCGAGCCCGTCTCTTTCCGTTAACTCCACGGTGGTCTTCTGCACGTCCCACTGGAAATGTCATTCACTCAGAAGCTTCCTAGTCCAATTTCCTTTGTCTGCTTCTATGGCACCCATGTTTCTGCAGTTTCGCTGTTGGCAAAACAAATTCATCTTTTGTCTTGCCT
>NW_011126880.1:0-978 GCF_000146605.3 Meleagris gallopavo
CTTTCAGGGCTGTGATCTTTTCTTTTTGGGGGATGGCAAGTGCGCTGAAGGGCTGCTAGGTGTAAGAGCAGCATGTGAATCTGGAGACTGCTTCCTTGGGGTGTGGGGTGAGCCCTTAGAATGGGGTGAGTGATTCCTGCTTGATTTCAGAGCTGTGAGCTCTGCTTTTCTGGAGGATCTCAAGCTGGATGGCTGTAATTAATAGGGCTATGTGCTAATTGCATCCATGCGGTGGGTGTTTTTTAAGGGCATTGTGTGCATCCTTGTTGTGTTTTAAATTATGTTCTGCGTCTCTTCTGACTTCATTTTGCAGCCTGATGGAGTTGAAGGATTGCCTGGGCTCCTCCAGTCAGTGGTGTGAGATGTGTCCAGCAGGTAATGAACATCATGCACCCATGTTGGTGCGCTGCTTGTATGCAGGTAGGTTTGCGATGTGATCCGACTCCCCATCGCTGACCATCCACAGCTAGATCAAGTTGCTCAGAGTCTGAGCCAGGCTCACCTTGAAAGGCCAGCACATCCACCATGTCTCTGGCAACCTGTGCCGCTGCCTCAGCACCCTCACTGTACAAGACGTTTTCCTTAGATTTCACCTCCATTTCCCTTGTTCTTCCTTTTAGGTATTGAAAGGCTGTTACCAGGTTCCCTTGGAGCCTTCACTTCTCCAGGCTGAACAGCCCAGCTCTCCTTGCTTACAGGAGAGGGGTTCCATCCTTGGGTTCGTGTTTGTGGCTGTACTCTGGATGCACTCGCACAGCTCCATGTCTCCCTGCACTGAGGACTCCACATCTGGACGCAGCACTGCAGCTGAGGCCTCACCAGCGCAGAGCAGAGGGATGGGGATCTCCTCCCTTTGGCCCGCTGACTGCGCATCTTTGGATGCAGCCCAGGATACGGTTGGCTTTCTGGGCTGGAAGGGCCCATTGCTGGCTTGTGTCCAGCTCCCACCCACCAGTACTCCCAGGCCTTATGGAGCAG
>NW_011126881.1:0-393 GCF_000146605.3 Meleagris gallopavo
GGAGCTGCCCAGGGCGCTGCGGGGAGACGTGTGGGGGGAAGGAGCTCCCGGCAGGGCAGGGCAGGGCAGGGCAGGGCAGGGCAGGGCAGGGCAGGGCAGGGCAGGGGCCTTCTGCTGACAGAGCTGCTGCCTGGGGCGGGGGGCTCACAGCTACGCTGCACCAAGGGGCACAGCCAGGGATTTTGCAAGGGGGGAAACAAGGCAGGGATTTTCCATTTCCTCTTTGTAGGGAAGGGAGAAGTTTGGAGCTGTAAACTTCCCTGACACATCCCTGAGGCTTCTAAATTGCAGTTTTCTCAATCTGCTGCTTTGTCAACAGTCTCCTAATGTGCTTTCAGCTGCTCCTCTCCCAGCTGAAATTGCAGTTCATTTCTGCAGACATAAACAGACACA
>NW_011126883.1:0-514 GCF_000146605.3 Meleagris gallopavo
TTCTCCCCAAGAAATACCACCCTTCTCCAATACAATGACATTACCTCCCAGTAATGCTACCTTGGGCCCAAACATTGGACAGCTTCTCCCACAAGTACTACTTTCCATCCAAAAGAGGACATCTTCTCCCCAAAGAATGCTATTTCCTCCCGGAAACAAAGCAGCTTTCTCACAAATGGGTGGCATTTTCCAACCAACTATGCTACTCTCTCCCAGAAAGAGCACTTTTCTGACAAGTACCTTCCCTTTTCTCTCAAAAAATACTGCTGGACACTCCTCAACAGGACATTTCCTCCCATCTACACCCCGTTTTCTCCCCAAAGGACCCCTTTTCACACCAAAAATACCGCACTTGCCCTCCAAGAGAAGTCAGTCTTTCCCACAATTGTCCACTTTTCTCCCACGTACTTGTCATTTTCTCCCAGAA
Source organism: Meleagris gallopavo (assembly GCF_000146605.3). Classification (NCBI taxonomy): domain Eukaryota; kingdom Metazoa; phylum Chordata; class Aves; order Galliformes; family Phasianidae; genus Meleagris; species Meleagris gallopavo. Next base: position 428 of record NW_011126883.1, read on the forward strand.
ATACCACATTTCACTTGGAAATTGGGCCTGTTCTTCCAAAAAGATGATATTTTCACCCAGGCATACCTGTCTTCTTCAAACTACCGC
>NW_011126884.1:0-802 GCF_000146605.3 Meleagris gallopavo
ACGCGCCACTTCAGCCGGCTGCTTTTCTCCGACGAGTGAGCGGGCTCCTGTGCGCACATCGGAAAGGAGCGGTTTGCACTTCGCCTTGGCTACATGCAGAATGCACTACGCCTACCTCTGAATACTATGTCTCTGCCTTTATTTCGAGCCACAATTCATTCTAGTCAGGTTTTCCACTACTATACATCTGCTTTCAGAGAGGAAAAGAGTGGAAGGGAAAACCCTCACTAAAAAGACACCTGGAAGTTCGAGGAGCGACAGACGTAGTGCTCTCAGGGAGACGCTTTCAGAAAGGGAGGAGTTATCCTTTCTGGATTGCGGAGAAAAAAACCCCCACTCGCAGGTAGTGCAGGAGGCTGAATTCGCAGTTGTCGGCATCGGAATCGCACTCCTTCACTCTCACGCGCAGAAAGCAGCATTCGCGCTGAACCGCGCCGGAGACTTTGCCGTAGCTGGCCGAGAAATCGCGCTTCTCCCCGAATGCTCTTTCTACCGTCAGCAGCGGTCTCGTTTTTCTCGCTTGACGAGAACGGGCCACTTCAGCCGGCTGCTTTTCTCCGACGAGTGAGTGGGCTACTGTGCGCACATCGGAAAGGAGAGGTTTGCACTTCGCCTTGGCTACATGCAGATTGCACACGACTAGCTCTGAATACTATGTCTCTGCCTATATTTCGTGGCACAATTCGTCCCTGCGCGGTTCTCCACTGCTATACGTCTGCATTCAGAGAGGAAAAGAGTGGAAGGGAAAACCCTCTCTAATAAGACACCTGGAAGTTGGAGGAGCGCCAGCTGAAGTGCTCTC
>NW_011126885.1:0-530 GCF_000146605.3 Meleagris gallopavo
AGTTAATAGTACATTAGTTACTTTGGAGCGCTTTGAACTGGAATAATGGAAGGCCTAGCTCCAGGGATATGGAGAAGTGCCTACCTACCTGGACTTTAGGAATGTTTCTAAACAGGCATAAGAAATAAAATTTTAGTTCAATAAACCTTAATTTGTCTTTTCTTTCTAAATGACTTTTTCTATAGTTAGGATTCTGATTTAAATATAATCTCCTATACGGTTTGCCAAATGGAATCTTTTCTTTGGGGGAAAAAAAAATCTCTGACAGTACTGGTGATAGTGCAGCAGGTTCATGTGAAATTTTTCTGTTATCATTCTTTTGATTTAAGTGTTGGATCTAAAATACTACATCAATTCATTTTAATGGTAGATAGTGATCTACTAAAGTAAAAAGGTTTGGAATCAATTTTAGAGGTTATTTATATATAAAATCACACTTGTTTTTAATCCACTTTGAAAAATATTAGAGTAATAAGGAGACTGAAGCTGATGTTTAAGCACATATACCAGGAGTTACCATAAACTAATAG
>NW_011126886.1:0-585 GCF_000146605.3 Meleagris gallopavo
CTTTGGAAAAGCTGGCCGACTGGCTGGGGAAACCCTTACAAGGCCCCGAAGCCTCCTGGCCGGCCAGTTGGGCCAGGCCGAAAGCCGGCTGGCCGAGGAAGCCCTGCCAGGCGAAAGGTGGCCGGCCTGGGAGCCCCAGCCAGGCCACCAGCCAGCCAACCAGGGGGAACTACCAGGAAAAAAGCCATGCAGAGACCCTGCCAGCCAGTAGCTGGCTGGCCAGCTGGCCGAGGAAGCCCTGCCAGGCCAGAAGACTCCCGGCCGGCCTGGGAGGTCCTGCCAGGTTAAAAGCCAGCTGGCCGGCCCGGGGGGCCCTGCAGAGTTAAAAGCCGGTTGGCCGGCTGCTGTAGGTAATCCTGCCTGGTTAGAAGCATCCCAGATGCCTGCGGGTGCCCTGCCAGGCCGATAGCTGGGGGAAAGGCCTGACAGGACAAAGCCATCCAGCCGACTGACCCGGGCAGCTTTGCTTGGCCAGAAGCCTCCCGGCCAACCAAGGAGACCCGCCAAACCAAAAGCCTCCTGGCCAGCCGGGGGCCTCTGCCAGGACAAAAGCTGGCTGGTGTGAATGTGGGGACCCTGGCAGGT
>NW_011126887.1:0-571 GCF_000146605.3 Meleagris gallopavo
GGCGGGCCTTCACCAAGGAACGAAGGAAGGTGATGAGCTTGCCGCGTTTCTTTGGCGCTGCACAACAAAATGGAGAAAACAGATCATTCCAGGTTTGGCTCAGTTGGACGAGGCTGAGCACAACACATTCGACACGTCAAAATGGGAAGAACATTACCAACAAGTACATACAAAAACGGATATTCCCATCCCCCATCCCTGGAGGAGACCAAGGCCAGGTTGGATGGGGCCGTGGGCAGCCTGGTCTAGTCCCGCATGAAATGTGGATGCTGGCAGCCCAGCCTCAGGCACAGGGGTTGAAGCTTGATGATTCTTAAATTCCCTTCCATCCCAAGACATTCTACGAGGATTCTAGGATTTCCCCAACTCCAGTCATAAACACGGGAGGATTGGGCCACCTGTCTGCGCGTTCCAATGGAGCTTAATGCTCTCCTCTTGCTTAGCTTGCTCAACTTGGGGATTAAGGATCGTCTTGAAAAGCCACGTTCTGATCAAGCGGATCACTAGCACAGCCAAACCTCTATCTGTCCACCAGGGACGCTGGCTGTTCTCAGCCTCGTCCTGACTTGCA
>NW_011126888.1:0-1207 GCF_000146605.3 Meleagris gallopavo
TCCTGAGCTTGGAAGAAGAGCTGTTTAAATGCTGACCAGCTCTCAGAGGCCCCCTTACCTTCTAATACCCGAGCCCACGGGATAGCTCCAAGTAGGTCCCGGAAGAGATCGAAGTTGGCTCTCCTAAAGTCCAGGGTAGCAATCCTACTTATTGCTTTGCTTCTTCCACTCAGGATCTTGAACTCCACCATCTCATGATCACTATAACCCAAACTGCCCCCAACCTTTACTTCCTTAACAAGTCCATCCCTGTTGGTGAGAATAAGGTCCAGTAACACCCCTCCCCGCGTCGGTTCCTCCACCACCTGCATCAGAAAGTTGTCTTCAATGCACTGCAAGAACCGTCTGGACCATGCGTGCCTGGCCATGTTGGTCGTCCAGCAAATATCTGGATAATTGAAGTTCCCCATAAGCACCAGTGCCTGGGAATGTGACGCTACATCCAGTTGCTTTTGGAAGGCCTCATCAGCCTCCTCATCCTGATCAGGGGGCCTGTAGTACACAGCCACAACAGTGTCACCCTTACCAGCCTGCCCCTTGATTCTCACCCATAAGCTCTCCACTGCTACATCACTCTCCCCCAAGTGAAGTTCAATACATTCTAGCTGCTCTCTCACATAAAGAGCAACTCCACCACCCCACCTAGCCAGCCGATCTTTCCTAAAAAGCACATAGCCCTCCATGACAACATTCCAGTCATGCGAGCTTCCCACCATGTCTCCGTGATCGCGATGAGATCATGACCTTGCGACCGCACGCAGAACTCCAGCTCTTCCTGTTTATTCCCCATGCTACGCGCATTAGTATACAGGCACTTAAGAGAAGCAGCATCCCTCCACCTCTCTCCAAGCCTTTTGAACTCCACTGTCTCCACCCATCAAGTCCTGTTTGGAGCCTCGAACTGCCCCCTCAGTCCCAGCGGTCGTCATTTTGTCCCCTTCCCCCTTCATACCTAGTTTAAACACCTGTCAATAAGTCCCGCCAGTTCCTCAGCTAGAACCCTCTTTCCCCGTGAAGACAGGCTGCATCCATCTGCAGCCATCATGCCAGGTGCCGAGTAAATTGCCCCATGATCAAAAAACCAAAACTCCTGCGTTTGCACCAACTCCTAAGCCATTTGTTCAAGAGATGGGTTTTTAGGCTCAACCCACTATTGTTTCCTGCCACTGAAGGTACAGATGTAATAACTACCTGCACACCTGTTCCT
>NW_011126889.1:0-332 GCF_000146605.3 Meleagris gallopavo
TGCATGTAGCCAAGGCGAAGTGCAAACCGCTCCATTCCGAAGTGCGCACAGGAGCCCGCTCACTCGTCGGAGGAAAGCAGCCGGCTGAAGTGGCCCGTTCTCGGCAAGCGAGAAACACGAGACGGCTGCTGACGGCTGAAAGCGGCGTTCGGGGAGAAACGCGATTTCTCGGCCAGCTACGGCAAAGTGTCCGGACCGGTTCAGCGCGAACGCCGCTTCCTACGCGTGAGAGCGAAGGAGTGCGATTCCGATGCCGACAAGTGCGAATTCAGCCTCCTGCACTACCTGCGAGTGGGGTTTTTTTCACCGCAGTCCTGAAATGATTTCTCCCC
>NW_011126890.1:0-1416 GCF_000146605.3 Meleagris gallopavo
TTTGTTCTCTCTTTACTTTGCTAGGATTCTTTGCTTTGCCATGCTAGTGTATTGAATTCATTGGCTTTCCTCTTGTATTTCTCGACCTCGTTTTGCTTTGCTTCGTTTTCATTCCTTGTTTTGTTTTGTCTTTTTTTTATTTTATTTTTTCTTGTAGTGAGTTTTTTTGTTTGCTTTGCATTGTCTTTGTTTCCTATTTGTGTATTCTTTGTCTTTCCAGCTCCTTTCTTTGCGTGATCTTTTTCCTTGCTGCAAGCATTCCTTTCCTGTTCAGAGTATGTTTGTTGGCTTTGCTTTCAGTTGCTCCTTTGCTTTCCATTCTTTGCCTTGCCTTGCTTTGCCTCCCTTGTCTCCTTGCCCATGCCATTCCTCTTAGCTTGCCTTCACTTACCTGATGCTGTCTCTGTGCCTTGACTGTTGTGTTTTTTCCTTTCCAGGCTTCTGGAAGTGCAGGCAGGTCTCGGCTTTCGTGCAGTGCTTGCTGCATTTGCAGCTCCTTCTGGGTTTCCCAGGTGGGTCCAGGCCTCGTGGGCATCCTTGCCTCTTCCCTTGTGCTGAACGGTCGGCTTTTGCTCTGCTGGCTGGGTGGATCCATGCCCGGTAGCTACCCTTCCCTCCTCCTTGGCATGACTGCCAGTGCTTTGCCTTCCTCCAGAGAGGTGTTTTGTTCCGACTGGCAGCCACAGACTCCTTCTGGGCTGGCGACCCTGCAGGTGCATGTGTGGTGGAGGCAGCAGCATGCCCAGTAGCTACCCTTTCCTCCCTCCCGGGGCACGGATGCCAAGATTTTGGCCTCCTGCACACTCGGTGGTCATCTGTGCTTTGCCATGACCTTGTATTTTTTTGCATTTTCATGTTGCTGCAGAGGCTGCTGCTGCTGCATGGGTTGATTGTTGGTTTCCTCGGTTTGTTTTCCATGTTGTTTTTCTGTGGTTTCTGCCTTGGTTTCCTGCTCCTTCTGCATTGCAATGCATTGTTTTTTTCCAGGGTTGTTTTATTTTCCCTTTTGTTTCTATTCTTGGAACTGCTTTTTCCTTTCCTGAGCGTATTCCCCTCTGTTTGTGAGGATTTCAAGTGATTTTGCTTTTCTCTCCTTGCCTTTTTTTTACTTACTCTTTCTTTTCTTTTCCTGGTTTTTCCTGGCTTTGGTTTGCTCTTCGTTTTTTGTTAGTATGCTGGCCTTGCATTGCTGTTAAATTTTGGTTCTTTCTTTCCATTGTTAAGCACTGGTGAGCTTTGTTCTCTCTTTACTTTGCTAGGATTCTTTGCTTTGCCATGCTAGTGTATTGAATTCATTGGCTTTCCTCTTGTATTTCTCGACCTCGTTTTGCTTTGCTTTGCTCTCCATCTTTTGTTTTGCAATTTCTCATTTGTTTTTTCTGTAGTGAGGCTTTTTTGTTGCTTTGCATTGTCTTT
>NW_011126891.1:0-819 GCF_000146605.3 Meleagris gallopavo
CGTCCAGATCGCTCTGCGGGGTCTCTGTGTCCTCAGGCAGATAACGGGAGGATGCGGGAGCTGAGGGGCGATGGGAGGGAGGGGAGCGTCCTGCCGTGCCGCCGGCAGCCTGGGGACCACGTGCTGTGGGTGCCGGCACAAAGCTCCTCCATCCGTCACCACAGAAGCAAAATGGTGATTCTGACATTATCTTTTGCAGACGAGGATAACCAAGTCTTTGAAAAATACAGCACCTCCCCGAGGGTGACGAAGTGTGCCTTTCTGACCTGAGCCCAGCAGACATTGCAGTCCCCAGCCTGGATTGTGACCCGGTGTCTTTCCAGTGCAGCCCACCCCAAGCGCAGCCCGAGTGCCCGGACAGCAGCACCTCCATGAGGAGCAGGTCGGCATCGCTGAGGTGCAGCCGAGCCTCTTGGAGGAGGACTTAGAATCAGGCAGCCGGTCCCAGGCACTGGGAAGCACACACAGCTGTGATGCAGTCACACTTCTGTGTGTGAATTCTGTGCTTGATTAAATCCAAACAAATCTCTATGCCATGATGAGCAAAGCGTGCTATCAACCAAACGAGGTCAAAATATTCTTTTTCACCCTTCGCTTCCCTTTCCTGCACTTGAAGCAGCAACCCGCTGATCATTGGGGGGGCTCAGTTTGCCATCAGAGATTGTCAGTGGTCATCTGAAGGCTTTGTTGGCTGTCAGAGGGCTCCACTGATCACCAGAGATCTTCACTGACTGTCAGAGGGCTTCTTGAATCAACAGAGGGTGTCATGGGTCATCAGAGAGGAGATTTGAGGTGCCTAAGGGAAGGGATTTGGGGAAC
>NW_011126892.1:0-839 GCF_000146605.3 Meleagris gallopavo
GGAACATCCTCTGTAGGCACTAAGAGCAAGGTCTTCTTTCCCTTTCCTTCTCCCTCCCTTTTCTTTTTCCTTTTCCTTTCCTTTTCTTTCCCATGTTGTGCAGACTTTCTCATTGCGTATCTGAACTGTAAGGGAGATACCCCAAGGTAGTTCACCTTAACTTTTTCGTAAATAGTCAGTATGGAATATCCCAAACTGCCGTTCTGAATGGCACCATCCCAAAATACATGGTATGGGTTGTTTGTTTGTTTGTTTGTTGTTTGCTTGTTTCTGGAGGTATTTGCTGAGTTTGAATGGTGGATAGGAGCCTCAGAGAATGCCAGGGTAAGGACTTGAGAAGTTTGGTCTGGTTTGCAAATTCCCTTGTGTCCCTGTAGGCATGCTTTTAAGGAGTTGGTCTTCCTCCAGCGAGATTTTTATTATTTTTTCCCTTCACTCCCCTTCCCTCTGTTCCCTCCCCTTCCCCATTTCCTTAACTTCCCCTTGCCCGAGCTTACCTTCACTGGCATTTTATTTTTATCTTTCTTTTGCCTATTGACTGGGTCAACAGGAAGGACGTGGACACCAAGGAAAGGCATAAGCTTATTTTATTGTCTATTTCAAAACAATACAAAAACAAAGGTCTCCAGAGCCGCTGCAAGCAGGCCCAGCTTTGTGGCCTCGAATAAACTGGGGTAGGTAGCAGTGAGGTGGAGCATCCGGTTCCCTTGTCTCCTCTCGGTTTTCTCCCTGAAAGCTGGCCAGGGCTGAAGGAGGAGCAGAGAGAGCTGTGCCATCTGTTTTGGTGTAGCGCAGGCCTCTTTGGCAAGAGTGAGCGCCCAGAGCCCCGGCAACACGCT
>NW_011126893.1:0-538 GCF_000146605.3 Meleagris gallopavo
GACTGGGCCCAATACCTCAGTTGTCCTTTCGCAGTGCACAATGGCTACCGAGATCTGTTCCATCAGTTTCCAGGCAGCAAGGCGAGACTAATAGGTATGCAGCTACGATGATCACCTTTATGTTCTTTTTCAAAGTTTGGCGTCCCATTTGCCAGTCTCCAAACTACTGGAACATTTCTGGTTAGCGTGGACCGCCGAAGAACGAGGAAGAGCAGGTTGGCATTGATGTCTGCCCATTTCATTAGCAGTCCAGGGTGAGATCTGCCAGGCCCCACGGACTTGCTGGCATCCAATTTTTGGAGGAGGTCTGAAACAGTCTCATCGTATATCACGCAGGGTCTGTTCTGTTCTACATGCCAATGTACCAGAGTCGGCAGCTGTGTGGCCAGGCAGTAATAAGTTTCTAATAGTAAGATTGAGGCAAAGAAGGCATTAAGAGCCTTAGTATCATTCTGATCCTCAGTGAGCAAGTTGCCCTTGGTGTTCGAACGGGGGATGGAGATGCTGTATAGTCCTCCTCCTGCTGTTGATGTATTTA
>NW_011126894.1:0-730 GCF_000146605.3 Meleagris gallopavo
AACACAGCTTTAAAAGTCAGTTTACGTGACTCATCGGAACAACTCTGAATCCTGGCCAGATTTAAATACACTTCACAAAATACAGCGACTTATTAGCATACAACTTTGGCCCTTGCAGCACTCGCGTATATTACAACTACACGTTTTAAACGCGTTCACACAGAGATCATTTACACGAGCTCGTCTGATTTCTGAGGCTTCCTTCTGTGAAGTAGTTGTAACCAACAGTGAATTCCAAGAAGAGAAGAAAGGAGAGCAGAGCAATAACTGCATCTGTAGACTGGGACGGTGAAGAAATGAAAAAAGGCACACCTGGCTTGCCTTCCATTCACAAGCTTCTGCTTCATACTCCCGTATATTCTGATCAACAAAAATAATTCTTCACGTGAAACGTGGTTTCTCCCTTTAGGCTTGCCCTGCCCATGGCTGTTGATGATGTGCTGCCACCTAGCGCATGCATCCAGAAAGTTTAGTTCATATGCATTTGGTAGCACAGCAAGCTAGTCTGCGATACCTGAAAATCCTTGAAACGCTCCCTAAAATGAGCAGCACGCATCACACAGCAATATCTTCAAGGAGTCCTTCAGTGTGTATGCCTATCAAATCAAGGATGAGACGAGAATGCAATTATAGCCAAACGTAGACAAGCACGGCAGAAAAACAACCGCATGCATTTGGTGCGTAAAAGTAACTCATCTTTTTATCTTGTTCAATTTATGTTTGTTCTTTT
>NW_011126895.1:0-384 GCF_000146605.3 Meleagris gallopavo
GTTATGACGTCACATGGGTGGGTGTGTCATCACATGGGGTGTATGACGTCACATGGGGGTTGTGACGTCATTTTGGTTGTGTGACTTCACATGTGGTGGTGTGTCGTCACATGGGGTGTGTGACGTCATTTTAGGGGTGTGTGACGTCTTTTGGGTTGCGTGATGTCGCTTGGGTGTAGTGACGTCACATGGGGTGTGTGACGTCATTTTTGGGGATGACATCACATGTGGTTGTGTGACGTCATTTTAGGGGATGTAATGTCATTTTAGGGGATGTCATGTCATTTTGGGGGTATTGCTTCATATGGGGTTTTGTGACGTCATTTGGGGTGTGTGATGTTACATGGGGTGTGTGACGTCACTTATGGGCGTGTGACGTCACGT
>NW_011126896.1:0-653 GCF_000146605.3 Meleagris gallopavo
CCGCTTTCTAGCCCTGAGAGCGAAGGCGTGCTATTCCGAAGCCGAGAAGGTGCGAATTCAGCCTGCTGCATTACCTCCGAACGGGGGGCTTTCTCCGCAGGAAAGACTGTTGTGTCTCTGCCTTTATTTCGAGCGACAATTGGTCTTAGTGTGGTTCTCCATTGCTACACTTGTGCATTCAGAGAGGAAAAAGAGTGGAAGGGAAAAGCCTCTCTAATAAGGCACCTGGAAAACTGGAGGAGCGACAGATGTTGTGCTCTCAGGGAGAGCGTGACAGAAAGTGGGGAGCGATCCTTTCTGGACGGCGGAGAAAAAAACCCCCGCTCGGAGGTAGTGCAGCAGGCTGAATTCGCACCTTCTCGGCTTCGGAATAGCACGCCTTCGCTCTCAGGGCTAGAACGCGGCATTCGCGATGTAGCGCTACACCGATTTCTCAGCGGCTTTAAACTGGAACTTTAGTCGCCATGTGCAGTGGCAGAATCCCGCACGCTGTGCTGCGTCCGAAGTGCATTGCACTTGTTGTAGTCTGGCAGAACGTTTCCGTGTGCGCTTCCGTGTGATGACCTCTACCTTACAATCACCAATATCACTTAAATCAGCAATATCACATTACCGTCAGAAGTACCATTCTAATTCGAAAAATTAGACCTTTT
>NW_011126897.1:0-401 GCF_000146605.3 Meleagris gallopavo
GCAGTTTCCTCCCACAAATACCATTTTTCAACCAGAAATAGGACGTTTTCTCCCATCAATTTCGTTTCTCGAACCAGAAATATGACGTTTTCTCCGAGAAATAGTAGCTTTCTCCCAAAATATGATATTCTGCCCCAGAAATTCCAGTTTTATCACCGAAGACTCTACGTTTTTCACCAGAAATACCTTTTTTATCCCCAAACATGACATTTTCTCCAGAAGTACCAGATTTCTTCCCTTAAACATGACACCTTTTCCAAGAAATAGTAGATTTTTCCCCAAAAATATGATATTTTCTCCAAGAAATGCCAGTTTTATCGCAAATATACGACATTTTATACCGCAAATACCCGCTTTCTACCCAAAAAATATGCAGTTTCCTGCCAGGAACTGCAGTTTCC
>NW_011126898.1:0-467 GCF_000146605.3 Meleagris gallopavo
TCTCACAAGCTGGAACTAAGCACTTTGAAAAGAAGATGTAACACTCTTCAAGTGATCTCTCTGCCAGGCGTGGCAGTGCCACCTCTCAGCAGCAAGCATCAGGTGAAGCTTCATGCACATCACCCTCTTGCACTGAGCAAGGCTACGCTGAACAGCTGTTACAGCCCCATCTCTTTTGTTGCAAAAGGAAGCAGTTACGGAAGCTCCTCTGATACAGTCATGCTTCAGTTGACTTTAAAAAGTGACACAGCTTACCAATATCGTATTTAGTAAGTTCTGCCTGCACTGGTGCTCGTGTACTGACATTGCCCATCTCCTCTGTGCCAAGGAAAGAACTCTCTCGAGAAGCTCCCTTCCCAAAGAGGCTTTCAAACAATGTCAGTAAACCCCTTGTGTTGGCAAAGGATTCCACAGTCTTTCTCAAGAAATCCTCCTTGCCACGGCTTAAGCTCAGCAGCATATGACCT
>NW_011126899.1:0-608 GCF_000146605.3 Meleagris gallopavo
CATCCACAGAGACCTCAACAGGCTGAGCAGTGGGCACAAATCCAAGTGCAGGGTCAGTAGCTGGGATGAGGGAACAGCCACCACCAAACATGCTAGGGGATGAAAGGACTGAGCGTAGTCCTGCTCCATAAGGCCTGGGAGTACTGGTGGGTGGGAGCTGGACACAAGCCAGCAGTGGGCCCTTCCAGCCCAGAAAGCCAACCGTAACCTGGGCTGCATCCAAAGATGCGCAGTCAGCGGGCCAAGGGAGGAGATCCCCCATCCCTCTGCTCTGCGCTGGTGAGGCCTCACCTGCAGTGCTGCGTCCAGATGTGGAGTCCTCAGTGCAGGGAAGACATGGAGCTGTGCGAGTGCATCCAGAGTACAGCCACAAACACGAACCCAAGGATGGAACCCCTCTCCTGTAAGCAAGGAGAGCTGGGCTGTTCAGCCTCCTGGAGAGGCGAAGGCTCCAAGGGAACCTGGTAACAGCCTTTCAATACCTAATGGAAAGAACAAGGGAAAATGGAGGTGAAATCTAAGGAAAATGTCTTGTACAGTGAGGGTGCTGAGGCAGTGGCACAGGTTGCCAGAGACATGGTGGATGTGCTGGCCCTTTCAAGGTGAGC
>NW_011126900.1:0-341 GCF_000146605.3 Meleagris gallopavo
GAATGCACTGCGCTTACCTCTAAATACTATGTCTCTGTCTTTATTTCGTGCGACAATTCATTAACTGAGGTTTCTACTGCTACAAATCTGCTTTCAGAGAGGAAAAGAGTGGAAAGGAAAACCCTCTCTAATAAGACTCCTGGAAGTTCGAGGAACGACAGATGTAGTGCTCTCAGGGAGAGCGTTTCAGAAAGTGAGGAGTTATCCTTCCTGGATTGCGGAAGAAAAAAACCCCCACTCGCAGGTAGTGCAAGAGGCTGAATTCGCACTTGTCGGCATCGGAATCGCACTCCTGCACTCTCACGCGTAGAAAGCGGCATTCGCGCTGAACCGCTCCGGAG
>NW_011126901.1:0-475 GCF_000146605.3 Meleagris gallopavo
TCGCGTTCATTCTGGGGAGGGCAAACCTGCTTCACGCTGCTGCCTTGGGTTTCCATTAAAAATAAAGAAATAATTAAATAAAGCACTTCCTGCAATTAATTAGGGCAACAGTGTCCATCAAAGCTTTCAGTAGGACACATCCTTGGGAGCAGATGTTACAACAGGGCAAACAAAAGTGTTTAAAATACGTATGATTTATTTACAGAGATTCACACAGGTTGAGTATTCTTCCTCGAAATTTGGACAAAATCTTATGCACTTCAGCAGTTCTTTCTAATATCCACATCAGGAACTGGGGAGTTAAAACCTCCAGGAAAAAACAAAGTAGCCCCGGCAGGAGGGCCCTGGAGCACTGAACAAGCGGTGCATTAGGAGCATTAGCACCAATAAGGATTACAAGATTGTAAAGAAATATGGTAGTATCTTTTAAAACAACTTCAAATCTTTCCTTTTGGTATTTTTTTTTCCCCCAAAC
>NW_011126902.1:0-699 GCF_000146605.3 Meleagris gallopavo
TGGAGAAGCTACCAGTTTTTTACCAAGCTGATCACCAAGCTGTGTATTAAATAACAGGACGTGAGCACGGAGAGCACACATTGCAGAGAGCAATGGGGGTACGTGAGTAACAGGGTCAACATTTTCCAGTGTACACATCTGCTGCAGTCGTTGTGCAAAGGTGCCACTGCGATGGCTCTCGTTCTGTGTTTCATGCAGGTAGCATCAAGCCCGAACAGATACGAATGTCAGTTTCTGATTGCACTCATTTTGGCATCAGTCCAATTTAGATGTACTGATTTGTATGGATTTTTTACAAATTCAGACGAACAAAATTATGAGAGAGCTAGAAAATCCTATGATGGTTAAGAGTGCTCTGGTCATTGCTCAAGTATTTTTATTGTAGTTACTTTCCTTTTCAAAAGCTAGAATTCCTCATTTATTAAGCTTAAAACAGTATTTTGCATTGAACTGCTCTGAGTTTTTGAACATGGCTGCGACGCAGAGTAGGTGAAGGAAGGCTTGTTCTTCCTCTACACTATAATTAGGAAATGTTGTGAAATCTAAAACGAGTACAAAAAGATGTACCCTACAGGATTTGCAAACTTCTTGTTAAGTCAGTATGCTTTGAGACTAGTAGAAACAAATTATGACAATATTTCCCCAAGTATTCTTTACCCTTTTTCATAGAGCTTCCCGTATAGCTGGCTACAGACGGAA
>NW_011126903.1:0-539 GCF_000146605.3 Meleagris gallopavo
CAAGTGACAACAGTAAGACACATCACGTTTTGCCTTGTGGTCATTACCTACGTGACCATGGAGAAGATATGAAGGAGTGGCATAAACAACCTACTCCCTGTACTTCAAGCACGGGTAAGAGAGTTACAAGACAAATCAACCACCAAGGTGAACTTCTCTAAAAAGGTGATTGCTCCAGTTGCTGCAGACAGTGAAGGTAACAAATAGAGGGGCCCTGCCCCCAGCCAGGGGGGGGAAAGGGATAATAGAGTTTATTGGACTGTGTGGATTAGATGGCCTGGCACATCAGAATCACGAAAATATAGGGCCCTGGTGGATACTGGTGCACAGTGCACTCTAATGCCCTCGAGTCACCAAGGGACAAAATCAATTTATATTCATGGGGTGACTGGAGGTTCCCAAGAGCTGACTATGTTGGAGGCCGAAATCAGCCTCACTGGTAAAGACTGGCAAAAACACCCTATTGTGACTGGCCCAGGGGCTCCATGCATACTTGGTATTGATTACCTCAGAAGGGGATATTTTAAGGATCCCAAAGG
>NW_011126904.1:0-439 GCF_000146605.3 Meleagris gallopavo
GTCATCGGCCCCTACAGTCACCGGGAAATGATGAAGCCGACACGCTGGCCCGAGTTCGATGGATTGAGAATTCACCATCCGAGAACATCGCCCGTTGCTTACATCAGAAGCTACGGCGTGCGGGACAAAAGGCAATGTGGGCAGCTGCTAAAGCATGGGGACTGCCCATACAGCTAGCTGACATCGTCCAGGCATGCCGGGATTGCGACGCTTGCTCCAAGATGAGACCGAGACCGCTGCCCGAAACAACAGCCCATCTTGCTAGAGGACATAATCCTCTCCAGCGATGGCAGGTCGATTACATCGGGCCCCTTCCTCGGTCTGAGGGGGCCAGATATGCCCTGACCTGTGTTGACGCTGCAAGTGGGCTACTGCAGGCTTATCCAGTACCGAAGCAAACCAGGCATATACCATCAAGGCACTCACAGAACTGATGTCT
>NW_011126905.1:0-1019 GCF_000146605.3 Meleagris gallopavo
GATGATTCAGCTGCTTCAAGCTCAAACAAGCTGCAAGTGATTGATTAATCAGTGCATCTCAGCAACCTCAAAACCTGATCGGTGGAAAAAATAAACAGAACGTGCCATCTCAAATAGCATATAATCAACCTACAGAATTTAATCCAGCAGGCAGGCCTGTGGCCAAATTCTGTGCTGGCAGCACAGTCTTTTATGACCACTAGGAACATTCCCAGTTACAGAGCTGCCACAACTTGGGCACAAAATATACAGACCCACCTGGGAGAACAGAAAATAAAGAAGCAACTTACCCTCCCCTTATCCAGCTCCGCTCTCACATTTACAAGTGAAACTACAAGTTCAAATGCCATGAAAAAATGAAGGGATGAGATGCAGCAAGCACAGGGAGCAGGCAGGTAGGCACAGCAAAGCAGCAAAAAAAGACCAATCTCTGAGAGGGGGGCTGCTTACAGAAATAAACCCGGGGCTGCCTACAGAAAGCCCACACCTTTCACTCCCAGTAAAGCTCCACCATTTTGACAGCCAAGCCAATAACTACCACTTCACTTCTCATGACTCTTCCCTGAGCTCCAGAACAAATAGTTACTCGAGGTCGCCTATTGCAACTGCAACTGCTCATAACTAATAATCAAGATTATATCTTTCGTGACATAAGCAGCTCACTTCTGCTTGGTGGCAATGACAGTCCATTCCCATTGCATCCCTTCGTGTCACAGCTGGCTTCTGACAGCCTCCTGGATGATTCCCCCAAAAGCACCCTGCACTTATTCTGAAGAGTGAAAGAAAGGAAGGTTCATGGAAACAGGCACTCAAGGCTTGCAAGAGATGCAGTGCTCCAGATCAGAGATAGGACCATCACAGTGCCAGAGCACACTTTATCACTAAAGGAAACATTTGAGAGCACATTCACAACCTCTGCATAAGCTGTAACGATTCAGCATCTTTAGCTTTATCATTCAGTTGGAGAAGGCAGATGCTCTCACACATCAGTCAGCAAGCACTTGGAGGAGCCAGCCCTC
>NW_011126906.1:0-560 GCF_000146605.3 Meleagris gallopavo
CAGGCCTGAAGTGAGGTGAGGGAGGGGTGGAAGCAGGCTCCAGGCCTCAGCCAGACAAGTGAATCGCTTCCACCTGTTCTCCACAGCAGAACCAGGTCTCATGAAGATCAAAGACCAGTCGGCCTGGGGGCGGACCCTGCCGGGCCTAAACTGGCTGGTTGGGTGAGCCCTGCCAGGCCTCATCTTCTTCGCCCTCTGCCTGAGAAGTTGGAGCGATCCAAAGCCAGATGTGGCAGCCTGGATGCTCTGCCTTGGGGCTGCGTGGAGCGGCTGCACTCAGCCCTCGAGGGAGATCCTGAGTCTTTGGAAAAGCTGGCCGACTGGCTGGGAACCCTTACAAGGCCCGAAGCCTCCTGGCCGGCCAGTTGGGCCAGGCCGAAAGCCGGCTGGCCGTTCAGGGGAGCCCTGCCAGGCGAAAAGGTGGCCGGCCTGGGAGCCCCAGCCAGGCCAACAGCCAGCCAACCAGGGGGAACTACCAGGAAAAAAGCCATGCAGAGACCCCTGCCGGCCAGTAGCTGGCTGGCCAGCTGGCCGAGGAAGCCCTGCCAGGCCAGAAGACT
>NW_011126907.1:0-559 GCF_000146605.3 Meleagris gallopavo
TTTATCTTTGATCTGACACCTTGATCAAATGCAGGCCTTCTCCAAGACCCTTGAACTACGCCTTTACTATTGAGGGGACAGCAGACTTCTGGGCTTAGATTAGAATATGGCATCCAGTAGCTGAGAATGCGCAAACCTGACAAGAAGAAAACCGTCACTGTCATTATGATGTTTTGCACGCAGGTGCAGCTTGATGAAAGTGTGTCAGCGAAGGTCTCTCAGTTCCCTGCCCCCATTTTCTAGGGATTTTGTTTGCCTGTTTTGATACAGTGAGCTGCTCTTCATTATGACTGCGTCCTTTGCCATAAACACGCCTCTGACCGCATGGTTATTTTGAGCTCCTCTTCTTCCAGTGGCTCGGATAAGCAAGTCTGAGAAAAATCCAGCACCTCCCCCAGCACTGTGATGGCTGTGCTGCTGCTTTCTGATCCTCGCTCTTACCTGTGCTTTTCCCTTACAGGGCACAACTCTCTCTCAGGGCCCAAGTCTGTGTGGGTCTCTTCTGCTGCCACAAAGCTGCTCAGCCTGGAGGAGGCACAGGCACGAGAGGCGAGGCCAC
>NW_011126908.1:0-368 GCF_000146605.3 Meleagris gallopavo
CATGGACTTGTGGACCTTAGTACTGCCTAGGCGCTCACGCACGTCCTCTTTCCTGACTAAAGGGAAGTCTCCCATTCCCCAGACCCTCTCACTAACCTCCACGGTGTGGGATTCCTGAGGGAGAGCCTTTTCACTGAAGACGGAAGTAAAGAAGGCATTCAGTATCTCTGCCTTCTCAGCATCCCCCGTTACCACGAACCCCCCCCTCACTTAGTAAGGGGCCCACATTCTCTCTAGTTTTCCTTTGCTGTTAACATACTTGAAGAGTCCTTTTTTATCTCCTTTATCACTTTAGCCAGATTCAATTCCAGATGGGCTTTAGCCTTCTCATTGCATCCCTGCAGGCCCTGACTACATTCCTATATTCT
>NW_011126909.1:0-752 GCF_000146605.3 Meleagris gallopavo
ATAAAACTGTCCCTTGTTGGAGAAAATACCATATTTTGGGGAGAAAACTGCCATTTCTGAGAGTTAAATAGCACATTTCCGGGAGAAAACTGGTATTTCTGGTGAAAAACGCTGATTTTGTTGTGAGAGAACTGGTATTTCTGTTCCAAAATGTCATATTTCATGGAGAAATCTGCTATTTCTGGAAGAAAACGTGATATTTCAGGGGAGAATATTGCAATTTCTGGGTGAAAATGGCGTAATTTTGGGGGGGGAAACTGCCGTTTCTGAGAGAAGATGTCCTATTTTCGGAGGGAAAACCGGTATTTCTGTGAGAAAATGTGATATTTCTGGGAGGAAACTGCAATTCCTGGCAGAAAACGTCCTATTCTTGGGGGAGAATCCTTGTATTTCTGGTAGGAAACGTAGTGTTTTGGGTGAGAAAACCGGTATTTCTGGGAGATATTGCCATATTGTTGGGGAGACAACTGGTATTTTTGGTGAGTAAAATGTAATATTTCAGGAAGAAAGGTGCAATTCCTGGGAGAAAATGTCATGTTGGGGGAGAAAACTGCCATTTCTGAGAGAAAATGGCCTACTTGCGGGCGAAAACTGGTATTTCTGGTAGGAACGCTGAGTTTTTGGTGAGAAAACTGGCATTTCTGGTACAAAACGTCCTATTTCTGGGAGAAAGCTGCTATTTCTGGGAGAAAATGTCCTGTTTCTGGTTGAAAAATGGTATTTGTGGGAGGAAACTGCAGTTCCTGGCAGAA
>NW_011126910.1:0-882 GCF_000146605.3 Meleagris gallopavo
ACTGAATGCAGCATTTCTCAGGCCTGAACAGGGAAACCAAAACCACGTAACGTTTTCCTTGGAACGTGCTTGCCGGACGCTCCGTAAGGCTATCCAGCACAAAATGGCCTGCTTAAAAGTAATCATTATTCAACATTTGCAGCCTAAAGATCCAGAAAACTGTGTACGGAGCAGGGACAGGACAAGTATGCTATGTACCCCTAAATCCCAAGCGTACCTGGACAGAAAGACTTCATCTAGAAGTTATATGTGATGATAGATTGATGCAGCTAGCTCTGAGTTAGCACAGCCTATGAAATTTCTGCTTGCTGACTGAGATGCAGCTGTGATCCCCGGCTCTAAGCTACCCAGCGTTCTGCAGCCAGCAGCAGCAACAAGCACACGGAGGGTCTGTTACCCTACCTCGGCTGACAGGCAGTGACTTCCTAAAAGACACTAGCTTCGTGTTCCGCATGCGTGCAAACACGATTCTCTGAGACACTGGAACACGTGTCTTAGCAGCTGTATTTCCAAAGGGGCGGTTCAGTGGCCGCAACCTGATGCATGTTGTGAAGGCTCTTGCTTCTAAGTTAATGGAGGAGGCAGTTCCCTACAAAGACCAACTTTCAGCGCTGGCCCAAGCCCACAGCAAAAGGGAAAGTCCTCTGACACCGACACAGGGAAACGGTTCCCGTGCAGAAGCCGCCCTGCGCAGGCAGAGCAGCTCTAAGCTGAGATTCCTGCCTTTACTGAAGTTGCGCTCTCAAGTCTGAAGCTTGTGCCTACCTGAAAGCCATGCTTGCCTCTCCACCAGGGGCTCAGCTCCTTGCTGGCATAGCAATAACGCACACGATGTCTCCCACCTGCAAGAGATTGCAAGGTCAATCCCAGCTTCAGCACGGC
>NW_011126911.1:0-310 GCF_000146605.3 Meleagris gallopavo
ACCGGAGGATGGCCCAGGTACGTCCCTGAGCAGAAAGCCATCCCAGAGAGGAACCTGTCAAGCTCAGATGCCCACCAAGTGGCACAGAGACCGGCAGCGTTCTGTGCACTGCCATATTCCGGCCAGTCCTCCCAGGGAAATTCCATGGTGGTGGGTGGCAGCAGGGCCTTGCCTCTGCCCCTTGCCTACAGCTCTCTGTTCCCCACAGGTACCGCTGCCGCACCACACGCAGCGTCTCGCCGCCGGATGCCAGCTGTCATCAGGAGTATAACTTCGTATAATGTATGCTATACGAAGTTATTACGGGGAT
>NW_011126912.1:0-345 GCF_000146605.3 Meleagris gallopavo
GGCGGTCTCTTACTGCCTGGCAGTGGGTGCTGGAGGGTGCTTTCCTGGCCGTTCCAAGCTTTTCAGGTTTGAATCGGTATTGGGAACTCTCTCTCTCTCCTATTTTATTTATTAGTCTCAATTTCAATCGGATTGTATTGTATTGTGTTGTCCTGCATTCCGATATCATAATTAGTAAAATAAGTTTTCCTCCATAGATTGTTGCCGCTTGTTTTTTTTGTTTCCTCCCTTCCTTCCCATTTTGTGGGCTGGGGAGGCAGGGGCCTACCGCCCCCTGTCACGAGTGTAGATTGATCTCGTTAACTCCGTGACACTAATGAAACTTGAAATTAGATACTGGTTTTC
>NW_011126913.1:0-339 GCF_000146605.3 Meleagris gallopavo
GTACTACAGGCCCCCTGATCAGGATGAGGAGGTTGATGAGGCCTTTCATAAGCAACTGGATGTAACATCACGTTCCCAGGTACTGGTGCTTATGGGGGACTTCAATTATCCAGACATTTGCTGGACGACCAACATGGCCAGGCACACATGGTCCAGACGGTTCTTGCAGTGCGTTGAAGACAACTTTCTGATGCAGGTGGTGGAGGAACCGATGCAGGGAGGGATGTTACTGGACCTTATTCTCACCAACAGTGATGGACTTGTTAAGGAAGTAAAGGTAGGGGGCAGTTTGGGTTGTAGTGATCATGAGATGGTGGAGTTCAAGATCCTGAGTGGAAG
>NW_011126914.1:0-345 GCF_000146605.3 Meleagris gallopavo
GACAGTTCCTGGGTTTCTTGCCTTGTGCATTTTCGTTCCCAGCGACATTTATCATCTGATAGACGAAAAAAAAAAAAAGTAAACAAACCCAGAAACAAAAATAAAACACACACACACACGCCAACGAAGCAAAACGTAAAACCCCAAACTCAAGTAGCTATTCGTGGAATGGCAATTTGAAGGGGAAATATGGTTGTTGGGATTTTGAAAACCCTTTGAAAACCCTAGGCAAATGACACAAAATACAATGCCTGGATCCGTATTTTTTTCCAGGCGTATTTATCACTCAGCTCCCGGTGCCTCCCACACCAGTGTGTCCTCCAAGGCTCTGCGAGGATGTCACCA
>NW_011126915.1:0-851 GCF_000146605.3 Meleagris gallopavo
CCCCAGCTGTGCTCGCAGGGCTGCACCCCGCCCCAGGGGCGGGTTCCACAAAAACAGGAGGGCAAGGGAATGCCCAGGCAAAGGCAAGGGCTAAGAGAACATGGAAGGAAATGCCAAGGATGACGGCCCAGACAATACAGCAGGGAACGCCAAAACTGAATGCCGACATGAATGTGGCAACAGAAAGCCAAGGGGTCATTAGGCCAAGAGAATGGGGCAAGGAACACACAAATAGGAGGACAAGAGAACGTAATAGTGAAACAGTGCAAGACCAGAGACAAGCAAGACACAGAACAAAGAGGATAGGCAGCCTTCTGGGCACCATGAAGCGCAATTCAGAGCTCTGGGGGAACCCTATTGTGCCGGGCTCTGGAATGGGTAAACGCTGGTGGGTGTGCATCGTCCTTACCTGCTGGGCAGACAATGACCAGTCAGCAAAGTGAGGTTCCGGGGCATGCCGGGAAATGCAGATTCCACTTCCTTGCTGTTTCCACAGAGACCAACACATCTCTCCGGGCAGTTGTTACGGCACTTGGGAGCACCGCAGCTCTGCTGCCACCTGTTGGACACAATACAGTCATGAAGGCACTGCCCTGCATCCGTGCCTCTTGCACAAACCTGTGCTCCTTGCTCGGAGCACATGGCTGCATTCTGTGCACCATGTTGCTTACCACCAGAGAAGGCTCAGCTACCCAACACCATTTTGGCTTCCATCTTGTCTGATAACTGCTCATTATGCACAGCCCTCATCTTTGCTTTGGTGAGGTGGGGACTGCCATTGCTTCCTCAGTCCCACACCACCCCCTTCCCATCCCACACTGCCATGGCAGATCAGGTTCCTGGGACCCACC
>NW_011126916.1:0-443 GCF_000146605.3 Meleagris gallopavo
GCTTGGTGTCATTTGCAATCTTGCTGAGGGTGCACTCGATGCCATCGTCTATGTCACTGATGAAGATGTTGAAGAGCACCAGTCCCAAGACCGACCCTAAGGGACATTGCTTGTGACCGGCCTCCACCCTGACACAGAACTATTGATCACAACCCTTTGGTCGCGACCAGACAGCCAATTCCTAATACATCAAACAGTCCATCCTTCAAATCCACACCTCTCCAATTTAGAGAGAAGGATGTGGTGAGGGACCATGTCAAAGGCCTTGCAGAAGTCCAGGTAGATGACATCCACCACCCTTCCCCCCTCCACTGAAGCCGTCAGTCCATCATAAAAGGCCACCAGATTGGTCAGGCACAATCTGCCCTTAGTGACGCTATGCTGGCTGTCTCGAATCGCCTCTTTATCTTGTATGTGCCTTAACATAGCTTCTAGGAGGATCT
>NW_011126917.1:0-1472 GCF_000146605.3 Meleagris gallopavo
AATGGTGGAGTTCAAGATCCTGAGTGGGTAAGAAGCAAAGCAATAAGTAGGATTGCTACCCTGGACCTTTAGGAGACGCCAACTTCGATCTCTTCCGGGACCTACTTGGAGCTATCCTGTGGGCTCGGGTGTTAAAAGGGAAGGGGGCCTCTGAGAGCTGGTCAGCATTTAAACAGCTCTTCTTCCAAGCTCAGGATCGGTGCATCCCTGTGAGCAAGAAATCGGGAAAAGGTGGCAGGAGACCTGTGTGGATGAGCAAGGAGCTCATGCGCAAGCTCAAAGGAAAGAAGAAGGTCCATGAAATGTGGAAAAAGGGTCTGACCACTTGGGAAGAATATAGGAATGTAATCAGGGCCTGCAGGGATGCAACGAGGAAGGCTAAAGCCCGCCTGGAATTGAATCTGGCTAAAGTGATAAAGGAGAATAAAAAAGGCTTCTTCAAGTATGTTAACAGCAAAAGGAAAACTAGAGAGAATGTGGGCCCCTTACTAAGTGCGGGAGGGGTTCTGGTAATGGGGGATGCTGAGAAGGCAGAGATACTGAATGCCTTCTTTACTTCAGTCTTCAGTGAAAAGGCTCTCCCTCAGATTTCCCACACCGTGGAGGTTAGTGAGAGGGTCTGGGGAATGGGAGACTTCCCTTTAGACAGGAAAGAGGACGTGCGTGAGCGCCTAGGCAGTACTAAGGTCCACAAGTCCATGGGACCTGATGGGGTGCATCCACGTGTGCTGAGGGAGCTGGCGGAGGTCATTGCCGAACCGCTCTCCATCATTTTTGAGAGGTCTTGGATAACAGGGGAGGTCCCTGAAGACTGGAGGATAGCCAATGTCACTCCAGTCTTCAAAAAGGGCAAGAAGGAAGATCCGGGTAATTATAGGCCTGTCAGCCTCACCTCCGTCCCTGGTGAAAAAGGTGATGGAGCAGCTTGTGCTGGATACATCTCCAGACAACTGGGAGAAAAGGAGGTTATCAGGAGTAGTCAGCACGGGTTCACCAAGGGGAGGTCGTGCTCGACCAACCTGGTGGCCTTCTATGATGCTGTCACATGCTGGGTGGATGGGGGAAGAGCGATAGATGTAATCTACCTTGTTTTTAGAAAGGCATTTGATACTGTCTCCCATGACATCCTTATAACAAAGCTGAGGAAGTGTGGGATAGACGAGTGGACAGTGAGGTGGGTTGAGAACTGGCTGACTGGCAGAGCGCAGAGGGTCGTCGTTGGTGGTGCAGAGTCTGGCTGGAGACCTGTAACCAGTGGTGTCCCCCAGGGGTCTGTGCTGGGTCCGGTCTTGTTCAACATCTTCATCAATGACCTTGATGAGGGGATAGTGGCCACCCTCAGCAAGTTTGCTGATGATACGAAGTTGGGAGGATTGGCTGACACGCCTGAAGGCTGTGCTGCCATTCAGCGAGACCTGGACAGGCTGGAGAGCGTGGGCAGGTAAGAAACCGGATGGAGGTTCAACACAAGC
>NW_011126918.1:0-746 GCF_000146605.3 Meleagris gallopavo
AAAAAAAAATAAGGGACCCCGAAATAATTGAAAACAGTGGCAACAATCTGAGGTAAAACAAAGTAATTTACTAAATATGGTATCAACAGAATTTTATAAGGAGAGAGAATGTGAAATTGATGGTGGATCGGCCTTACCACAACGCTGAGATGAGAAGCGCAGGCAGAGAAGCGCAGGCGAGAAGCGCAGGCAGAGAAGCGCAGGCAGAGAAGCGCAGGCAGAGAAGCGCAAGCGAAGCAGCGCAGGCAGAGAAGAGAGCATCAGGTGACCTTGCCGGGAGTTATATCTCCTCGCTGACCGCAAACGCCCCCGTGGGGAAACGTAGCTGCTCTTCTCCGCTGGACAGGCACCCGGAACTTGAGCATCAGCAGTCAAACCCCCAGTACATTGCATGATGTTATGATGTGGAATACCGATAATGAAAAATCATGAAACCATGACATTCCACCCCTTATTCCACATCACTACATCATGCTTAATATAGACAAACAAAATATAAACACACGCACTAGGAATTACTGACTGCACTCCCTCAACATCAAGTTCCCTTGCGGTACACATTGAACATCCCCGTTTTCCTGCATCACCCACCAAGTGGACCCAGGTCCCTGGGCAAAAACAGTTCCACGAAGAGGTTTGTCCTTCTCAGAGGCTGGAATAACCCAAACTGCCCTTTCCCAACATATTCTTTACATGTACAACAGGGACTTTATCTCCCTCTACGGTATGTAGGGAGCTGGACTGGG
>NW_011126919.1:0-329 GCF_000146605.3 Meleagris gallopavo
TAATAGTGCCCAGTTAGAGAAAGTATCAAAAAGAGTGATCCTCTGTAACAGAGTACTGTATCTTTTGGGGGGACTTTGCTTTATTTTATATGACTCAACTGACATAGGGGAGGTTTAGGTTAGATATTAGGAAGTTTTTCCCCCAGAGGGTGGTGAGGCAGTGGAACAGGTTGCCCAAGGAGGCTGTGGATGCCCCATCCCTGCAGGCATTCAAGGCCAGGCTGGATGTGGCTCTGGGCAGCCTGGGCTGCTGGTTGGTGACCTGCACACAGCGAGGGGGTTGAACTGGATGAGCACTGTGCTCCTTGCAACCAGGCCATTCTATGATT
>NW_011126920.1:0-962 GCF_000146605.3 Meleagris gallopavo
GAAGAAGCAAAGCAATAAGTAGGATTGCTACCCTGGACTTTAGGAGAGCCAACTTCGATCTCTTCCGGGACCTACTTGGAGCTATCCCGTGGGCTCGGGTGTTAGAAGGTAAGGGGGCCTCTGAGAGCTGGTCAGCATTTAAACAGCTCTTCTTCCAAGCTCAGGATGGGTGCGTCCCTGTGAGCAAGAAATCGGGAAAAGGTGGCAGGAGACCTTTGTGGATGAGCAAGGAGCTCATGCGCAAACTCAAAGGAAAGAAGAAGGTCCATGAAATGTGGAAAAAGGGTCTGACCACTTGGGAAGAATATAGAATGTAGTCAGGGCCTCATTGCAGGGATGCAACGAGGAAGGCTAAAGCCCACCTGGAATTGAATCTAGCTAAAGTGATAAAGGATAATAACAAAGGCTTCTTCAAGTATGTTAACAGCAAAAGGAAAACTAGAGAGAATGTGGGCCCCTTACTAAGTGAGGGGGGGGTTCTGGTAACGGGGGATGCTGAGAAGGCAGAGATACTGAATGCCTTCTTTACTGACTGGGTCTGGGGAATGGGAGACTTCCCTTTAGTCAGGAAAGAGGATGTGCGTGAGCGCCTAGGCAGTACTAAGGTCCACAAGTCCATGGGACCTGATGGGGTGCGTCCACGTGTGCTGAGAGAGCTGGCGGAGGTCATTGCCGAACCGCTCTCCATCATTTTTGAGAGGTCTTGGACAACAGGGGAGGTCCCTGAAGACTGGAGGATAGCCAATGTCACTCCGGTCTTCAAAAAGGGCAAGAAGGAAGATCCGGGTAATTATAGGCCTGTCAGCCTCACCTCTGTCCCTGGAAAGGTGATAGAACAGCTTGTGCTGGATACCATCTCCAGACAACTGGGAGAAAAGGAGGTTATCAGGAGTAGTCAGCATGGGTTCACCAAAGGGGGAGGTCGTGCTCGACCAACCTGGTGGCCTTCTCTGATGCTGTCA
>NW_011126921.1:0-790 GCF_000146605.3 Meleagris gallopavo
TTTTTCTTTTTTTTCTTTCTTTTTCTTGTTTGTTTTTTTCTTTCATTTTCTTTTTATCATAAGTATTGCTTAAACTCCCCTTAAACCTTCCCTACCTGCCCCATTCTTTCCTTTCTCCCTTACCCTCACCTCCCCCCTTGCCGTAGCCTATGATTCCCTTGCCGTAGCCTCTTCTTACCTGAGCTGCTGTCCCTTCCTTTACCTACCTGAGCTGCTTCTTCCTAAAATCACCTAGCTTACCTGCTGGCCCCTCACTTTCCTACCTGAGCTGCTTCCCCCTAACTTACCTAGCTGAGCTCCTGGCCCCTCGCTATGTACTTTAGCAGATGTTTTCTCACTTATCTTCCTTACTGGTTGGCTCGTGTCACAGTTTCTTGTGATAATCAGTGAACGGAGCTCCTCCTCCTCACCTTCTGCCATCATTTACTTCCAAAGCCTTCGTGCTTGTCTGTGAGCTGCTGTCCTATGCCAGCATGGCAGAAATTAAGTCAGCAAAAGCTGGCGAGTGTTGTGCTTTAAATGGACCGTGTGAGTTCCTGGTGAAGTTGATGCTGATGACACTCAAATGTGGTGGCACCGCAGGGCAGCGGTGCTTTCACCCTGGAAAGCCACCAGGCATCCACCTGCTGGCTGTCTCCCCGTCACACATCCGCCTGTCACAGCAGCACAGGGGCCTCCTGTCCTGCTGCTGGGCACCGCAGGGCGCAGCCCGGCTCCGTCCTCTCCTGCGGGGACCGACGGCCGTGCCCGGGATCCCCCCGAGCTCCTCTGCTGCAGGCTGAGCCGCCCC
>NW_011126922.1:0-715 GCF_000146605.3 Meleagris gallopavo
GGAAAGCCTTGAACTCTGCCGTGTTGGCAGGTCTGAGCTTGGAGCAAGCAGCAGGCACTTTACAGTCTCTTTTGTGTGCCTGGAGCTCCACGGTCTCAGCTCTACCGTGAACTGTCTGCACGGCATGCAGGACCTGCCTCACTCCCCACACATCGATTGGAGCAGTGTGAGCTGGTGGCTGGGCAGCTCGCATCGCTTTATGTTGTGCAGTATTTCAGTTTGGTGCCGTATCTTCTCTACATCTGCCTCAGTTCTGCCACTCTGATCTGCATGAACACAGCAATATCATCTACTGCTGCACGAACTGCTCCTTGTGCACCTAACAACACACCTGAAGCCCTTCCATGTTGCAATACCAGCCAGGCCAGGCTTCGGACCATTTCCCTTCCCATTTCCCTTTCCTTTTCCCTTTTCTCTTTCCGCCTTTTGCCCTGCCCTTCCTTGCCCTGCCTTTTCTCCCTTCCTCCCTCTCTGCCTTCCCACTCTTCCCTCCCTCCTTCCCTACCAGCCCGGCTCTCACTGTGTTGTCCTTTCCCCGTTATCTCCACGTTCTGCCCACATCCCACCGTTTCACGGGAAGCCGGCTCCGCAGCGACGGCGGGCGCGTGCGTAGCGGCGTCTCCATAGCGACGGCGCCTCGGCGCGTCCGTTGCTGTGGCGACGCGCCGTCCCCGGCGAGTGACGTCATCACGCTGCCACCCGGGGAGGCGGCCCG
>NW_011126923.1:0-318 GCF_000146605.3 Meleagris gallopavo
CACGTCCCTGTGGCAGATCAGGACACCTCCTTTGGTGCCTGATATTATTATGCAGCTGCAAACATCCGGCCAGAAAGTGTGGTACAGGCAGCCAGGACGTGCCCCTGTGCAAGCGGAAGTGTTGACCCAGGATAGAAACACGGCCTGTATTTTGCCCTGGAGGGCAGACCTTCCCTCTTGGTACCTCTGAAACATCTGTATTTCTCCCCGTGAGTCTTTGAACCTTCAGGATCACCGGAAGGAATGAAATGTCATCAAAACGTTCCAGTGTTACTGTTAGATCATGTGTAACACCCGGTGATGGTCTGCGTGGGACTG
>NW_011126924.1:0-652 GCF_000146605.3 Meleagris gallopavo
TTGGCAAGTTCACCTAATTAGCCTGAGGACTCTTGCAGAGCTTCTAAGCCTCAGAGTAAGTCCAGCCAACATTTAAAGCCATGTCGTGAAACAGATCTCCCCCATCCCAAACGGGGTTCCTGCTAATCTCCTTGGCCCACTGCATTCTTTAGCCAGAGAAACCCTGGCAGAGGGCAAATGCTGTGAGGAATTTCTAGTCCTCAGAGGGACTCTTGCAGGGATTTGAGGCACATCTAGTTGAATTAAATGGTTTTGTGAAGGCCCTGATAGTAGCTTGGGGAAGACAAAAAGCTACAGACAAACTTTGGGTACAATTCTAGCAAGCAGGAGACCAAGATATGCTAATTAACACAGCTGCCATTGAGGATGTAATCTAATTTACATAGTTGGTAGTGAATAAATGCTTCCATATGGCAGAGTACCAGTATTTTTCCTTGACAACTTTATCAAAAAGTTAATGAAATTCCCATTAAAAAAAAGAAAAGAAAAAATAACAGAAAGAAAGGAAGAAAAGAAAGGGAGAAAGGGAGAAGGAAAGAGAAAGAGAGAAAGAAGAATGCACTACAGCATTCTCCAGGTAACTTGAGCAAGTTCCTCATCTGCTTGCCCTGACCACATCCACAAGAGCCTCACTTTTGCTCAGCCTGTGCAT
>NW_011126925.1:0-326 GCF_000146605.3 Meleagris gallopavo
TATGTGTGCATACAGAGTATGCAGAGATCATAGAATCATAGAATCATAGACTGGCCTGGGTTGCAGAGGCCCACA
This sequence comes from Meleagris gallopavo, assembly GCF_000146605.3. NCBI lineage: Eukaryota > Metazoa > Chordata > Aves > Galliformes > Phasianidae > Meleagris > Meleagris gallopavo. The sequence goes on from NW_011126925.1 coordinate 76, forward strand.
GCGCTCATCCAGTTCCAACCCACTGCTGTGTGCAGGTCGCCAACCAGCAGACCAGGCTGCCCAGAGCCACATCCAGCCTGGCCTTGAATGCCTCCAGGGATGGGGCATCCACAGCCTCCTTGGGCAACCTGTTCCAGCGCCTCACCACCTCTGGGTGAAAAACTTCCTCCTCGTATCCAACCTAAACCTCCCCTGTCTCAGTTTAAAGCCATTCCCCCTTGTCCTGTCACCATCCACCCTCACAAACAGCT
>NW_011126926.1:0-1010 GCF_000146605.3 Meleagris gallopavo
TTTCTCCCCAAAATATGGTATTTTCTCCAACAAGTGACAGTTTTATCACAGAAATACAACATTTTCCACCACAAATACCAGTTTTCTCCCAAAAACATGCCATTTTCCGCCAGGAACTGCAGTTTCCTCCCACAAGTACCATGTTTCAAAACAGAAACATGACATTTTCTCCCAGAAATACCAGATTTCCCCCCAGGAATATGACGTCTTCTACCAGAAATACCAGCTTTCTCTCAGAAATATGACATTTTGAACCAGAAAATTCCAGTTTTCTCACCAAAAACTCAGCGTTTCCTACCGGAAATACCAGTTTTCGCCCGGAAATAGGCCATTTTCTCTCAGAAATGGCAGTTTTCTCCCCCAAAATGACGTTTTCTCCCAGGAATTGCACCTTTCCTCCTGACATATTACATTTTCTACCAAAAATACCAGTTGTCTCCCCAACAATATGGCAATATCTCCCAGAAATACCAGCTTTCTCACCCAAAACACAACGTTTCTTACCAGAAATACCAGGAATCTCCCCCAATAATGAGACATTTTCTGCCAGGAATTGCAGTTTTCTCCCAGAAATACCACATTTTCTCACAGAAATACCGGTTTTCCCTCCGAAAATAGGACATTTTGTCCTAGAAAGTGGAATTTTTCCCCCCAAAATAAAACATTTTCACCCAGAAATTGCTGTATTCTCCCAAGAATATCACGATTTCTTCCAGAAAGAGCAGATTTCTCCATGAAATATGACATTTTGGAACAGAAATACCAGTTCTCTCACAACAAATCAGCGTTTTCTACCAGAAATACCAGTTTTCTCCGGAATATGGCAGTTACACTCAGGAAATGGGCAGTTTTCTCCCAAAAAAATATGGTATTTTTCTCCAACAAGTGACAGTTTTATCACAAAAATACGACATTTTTCCACCACAAATACCAGTTTTCTCCCAAAAAACATGCCCATTTTCCGCCAGGAACTGCAGTTTCCTCCCACAAGTACCATGTTTCAACCAGAA
>NW_011126927.1:0-550 GCF_000146605.3 Meleagris gallopavo
AGACTAAAACCACTATGTCACTGCCCTGTATTTGAGTGCACAAGAGTTGCTTCTGTAAACATTAAGAATACTACCAGGTTTTAAAAAAAAAAATTACAATAAAATAAAATACCCAGCTCTACATGAACCAGCATACTGGCACTGAGAACAGCTCAGACTTCCCATGGAGTGACCACAACCCATCTCCACACTCATGCGGAGCAACTGTCCACCTCTCTCAAAAAAAACCCTTGTGCTTCAGGAGTTTGTATCCTAAAGCTCACCCAGGGATACAGGAGAGTTGATGGTTGAACTGAGCTTGGATTGTTGCCCTGGGTGATGATTTCACCCTGCTCCAGCAGGCCACGGGGAGGATGGCAGGGGGATACCCCAATGAGCTCGTTCCTCAGCACTGCAGGCATCATTCAGTCCAAACATTAAGTAGATGAATTCTAACTGAGATCAATCCTAAGACTTCCCTGTAGCTAACTGAAGGAAAAAAAAAAAGACAAATAAAAAGAACAAAGAAAGTAGTAACTAAAGCGAACACAGCAGCAGGCTATGATGGTAG
>NW_011126928.1:0-599 GCF_000146605.3 Meleagris gallopavo
ACATGGCTTGAGTTTTACGGCTGAAGAATAAGTTTTAAAAGCTCTGTACATAGCGAGGAAACTAGAATCTAGAATATTTACCTAATGCTAATAAAGATATAAAAAACTGTTTTAAAAACTTAAAACCTAAGAACTTGAAATTTAACCTGTATATAATTTTCCTCAACTTTCATAGTACATTTTTTTTGCACCATTCCCAAAATGCAGCTTAGCAAGCCCTGAACTGTTGAAGATCAGTGTTTTTCTTAAGATTGTTATGAAATGAAAAAATAAAAAAATTAAAAACACCTCATGTCAAAGATCTGAAAAGCTACTATATGCAAACAAATTGCTCACAACTTGATCAGACTACAACCATCTCAAGCTCTGCTACATGAGATGGCTAAAATTCATTATAAAAAAAACTTTCTTGCTTTATTTATATTGCTTTTTAAAAGAACGAGTAACAATATTATTCAGTGTGAAATGTTAAGTGTTTATGCAGTCTCTCTCACAAAAGGAGGACATATCTTCAGTTGCGACAAAGTGGTACTTAGCACACCGCTATGTTTCTTAAGTAGAAGGAAAATCAACAACTAAGTTGAATATATTTTTCTTAA
>NW_011126929.1:0-889 GCF_000146605.3 Meleagris gallopavo
ACAGCAGACCTTCCCCAAACATTCTACCAGCTTCTCAGGATTCCGCAGTTGCTCGGAGATGAAGCTCCAAACCCCTGGGGGTGCCCAGCGCTCCAGGCGCCTGCCCAGAGCATCCTCATCCCCAGCCATGCAGAACCCCCCTGACTTGGGGCAGAGCTCCTGGAGAATTGTTTCATCCGAAACACAACCTACAACATAACCGACAACTCGTAGTAATGGGAGCCCGCTGGTTTGAACATCCAACACAGAGAAAATTCTCAGGAGCTATGGTAACTCAGGAGCTTTCGAGCTCCAGGGAAGAAGAAGAAGTGAAATGGAGGCTAAGGAACCGCTGGGAAGTGTCCTTCCTAATCTCCTCCACAGCTGGGCACCCTGAGGACGCAAAGCCAGGCTGCGATTACTAATCACATCAGCAAAATTACTTGCAGCACCCAATAATGACTGCGGAGATGAACGTGCACAGAACTTCAGTTCGTCAGCTGCCAATTTAATTGTGATATCAGCCAAGGCCAAACAGCACAGCAAAATAAAGCCCTAATCCAGCCCCCAGGGGTGGCAAGCAATGCAGCAGGAAAAACAAGCAGCGAGCAAGGAGCTGCGCAGTGCAGTGCAGTGCCATGAGGAGGCTCAGCAAGAGAAAAAATCAGCATCACCGCCAGCAGTTTTCCAACCAGCACAAAGCCCTGGGCTGCATCGCTCTGGGAAGGTCTGCTGTTATGTCAGCCACCGCAGCCCCACATCAGGCACCAAAATAACTGCGGTGGTTCAACCCAGCATCACTCGGTGCTCTGTGCGCTGCCCCGTCCACTGGGATGGAGACGAGAACTGGGAAAAAACGGAGTACAGCACGTGGGTTGAACTCTGGATCTTCTCTAAGAGAGAGAAAAAG